>NC_059339.1:25840000-26025000 GCF_018350155.1 Leopardus geoffroyi | reverse complement strand
CCCCCCCATGAAGAATTATTTAATAGGAAGTCATTTTTGCAGCTTTATTGAGCTGTAATTGACACATAACTTTGTGTAAGTATAAGGTGCACAGTGTATTGATTTGATGCACAGGCGTGTGTTGCTGTTTTGTTTTGTTTTGTTTTGTTTGTGCTTGAGAACAGGTAGGATCTACTCTCTTAGCAACGTCCAAGTATGTGATAGGATATCATTAGGTGCAATCACCATGCTAGGTCCCCAGACTTCTTAATCTTACAAGGGGGGGTTGCCCCCTTTGAACAACATCTCCCCGTGTCCCCCACCAGCCAAGCCCTGGAACACCACTTTACTCTCTGTTTCTATGAGGGTTTTTTTTGTTTTTTTTTTTGGCAGATCTCATGTTATATAAGTGATATCATACGGTATTTGTCTTTCTCTGTCTATTGCAAATGGCGGAACTTTCTTCTTTCTCATGGCTAAGTCATACCCATGTTTGTACACCACATCTTGATCCGTTCATCCGTTGGTGGACACTTGGGTTTCCCCCACGTGTTGGCTGTTGTGAATAACACTGCAATAAACACGGGGGTATAGGTATCTTCATAGTAATCACCTTTATTATTAGCAATGATAATGACAGTGACGAGGTGCATAACGCTTTCTGTGTTTCAGTTCAGGAGAGGTAAGTGTTGTTCGTGGGTAATCACATTTATCTGCACATTACCCCTATCTCTTAGGCTGAGCCCAATTTATTCTTCATACCCATTTTGTACACGGGGAAACTGAGGCTCTGAGAGATTAAGCCACACGCTCAAGTTTTCCAGCCCGTAAAGGGAGGTGCGGACCCAGGCTGCTTGGCCGCAGAGGTTGCGTCCCTGGCCTTTTATCTTTCGTGATAGCCCTTCATCAGAGTCATACATTTGATAAGGCTGCCTCTAACCAGCCCTGGAGGGAGCTAATGTTGCCATTTTGTAGGCCATGAACTTGAGATCAGACATCCTCCAGGTCACCCAGATGTTAAGAGGCAGGGCTGGATTTCACCCAGAGCGATCTGGTTTCCAGCCACACTCGTTCTCCGCTGTCAGTGGCCCCTCTTGGGTCAGCCCTCGGAGGGTGGGAGTGTGGGACGGGTTACCCAAAGCAAATCTTACCCCCCGCCAGGATATCTGACAGGTTTATTTGCACAGCAGCGTTCACACCCACCAGCTCCTTTATTCTGCCTACAGAACCATCTGGACTCCTCTTGGAACTCTGTGGGTCCTGGAGATCTTGGCCCCTGCCTGCCTTTCGTGCCGGGCTCCCTCTTTCAGGGTCCTGGAACTCCAGCTCAATTGGGCTACTGGCTCTTCCTCGCACATATGCTCCCAAGTTCCCACCTCTACACTTTTGCTTAGAAAAAGCATTCCCTGGAGCTCACTTTGTATACATCCTCCTCGCCCTTCAGAGTCTCGTGTCTGCCTTCAGAGTCTTGCTAAATGCCACCTCTGACATGAAGCCTTCCCTGATTACCCCTACTGGAAGAGGAGGGGGTGGGGGAGGAGGAAACGTACAGACATTTGATGAACGTTTTCCCTGTGGTAGGCATGTTACATAACCTCACAACAACCCCGTGATATAGTTTATTCTTGTCCCATTTTATAGGCAGAAATTGAGGCGAAATGACCTGCCCCAGGTCACACGGCTAGGAAGGGTGAGGGTTTTGGACTCCTTGTCCAGTGCTCATTCTCCTGCTCCAATCAGGAGTCTCATGGAGCTGATTAAGGTAGAACTTCCCCTTCTTCTCTTCTTCACGGCTGATCCCTGAGGGAGGCCACCTGACCCTCTCCCTTCCAGCTGTAGGCAACGCTGCTGACACCTCTCAGTTGGGACTTCAGCCAGGACTGGCTTTTGTTTCGGTGGCTCACATGCTGAGTCCGAGCTTTGTCTCCCAGGGGCCCTCTCCCCTCCCTGCCTATAAGAGCCTGACCTGGGCTGGTCCCCGCATGTTCTGGCATATTCTCTGGGTCCGTCTTGGTAAGTCCCAGGCTTGGAGAAAGGGTGGGATCCACGTTCCGAGCGAGCACTGTGGGAGGTGGGGAGGCCAGGTCTCCCATCCTGGGGATGTCACTGTGCCATGCCGAAGGTCATCCTCACCTTAACCAAGGTCAGGCCCCAGACATCAAGGCCAATACCTACTACCTTCATTTAAAAGCAGAATTATTCCTACAGTCCCGTTGCCTCAATGGCCACCGTGAGAGTCGCCTCTTTGGGTCAGGTGTCCTCTTGCGGGGAGGGGGCTCTCTCAAACTTAGCACGCTGGCATTTGCTAGAGTGATGCATCCCACTGGCAGCCGCGGAGAATTTCCCATAGTGAGCGGATAAATTAATACCGAGCAGGGCTCAGAGGCAATGGGACCCGGAACGGTGAGTTGTGAGATGGTGTGTAGAATGGAAGTAAGGGAGATGATGTTAGTCACAGATGGCAAGAGGAGAGGGCCCCGTCGCATCTGGACGCCATCTGGCTCCCGACCCTGCCCAAACGAGACTTTGGCATCCAGAGGGACAGCGGAGGGGCGGGCCAGAAGCTTATCATCTTCTTCTCTTGCCTAGGAAGCTGGCAACATGACCCTGCAGTGCACCAAAACCACAGGACATTGGAAGGTAGGCAGACCCACGGGGTGCTGTCTGAGGAGTGGGGATGGGGCCGCAGAGATGGGCGACCCCCTCGGTCCTCCTCCCCTGAATCCTCACCTCACGCTGGGGCCATGTTATGAGAGCCCATTTTGTAGAGCATGCAATCAAGGCCCAAAGAGGGGAACGGGCTGGCCCAAGGTTACACACAGGGGTCTCGATTTGCACTTGGGTCTTCTGGCCCCCAGATTTAACCGTTACGGGTTCTTCGGCCTCCTCTGTGTTAAAATGCGTTTGTTTCCAAATCAGCCTTTAAAAACCTAGAGGGTCCACAGAAGAGTCCAGATATAGTGATGGTCTTGAGACACTGGAAAATCTGGCCGGCATCTCCAGGTGGCAAACAATAGGTGGCCCTGAGCTGAGACCACCCCTTGGCGGGGTCTGCGCTTTCCAGGGTGCGGCCCTCGCCCTCTTCACCCACCTGGCTCCCGGAGACATCTGAGGTTGCGATCCCTGCCCCGCCCCCGCCCCCTAGTCCTGGGGTGAGGTCCTCGTCCCTCACCCCCCAGCGGACTCTGATTGAGGCTGGTCTTCACCTTTTCCCTCTGTCACAGATCGTGGTGTGGGATGAAGAGGGCTTCCAGGGCCGGAGGCATGAGTTTACGGCAGAGTGCCCCAGTGTGCTGGAGCTTGGCTTTGAGACTGTGCGATCTTTGAAAGTGCTGAGCGGAGCGTGAGTCTGGGCTGGGGGTGGCGGGGGCGGATCTGAGTTGGGATGGGGGCGGACAGGAAGGGATCTAGAAAGGGGTGTTCTAGGCCCTAACTTCCCAGACTCTAACGGTACCGGTGTGCCTTCCTTGGGTTTGAAGTGCTGGGGAGTGGTATAAGGTTAAGCAGGTTGTGCACTGCCCAAATGCAGAAGGCAACTTTCATGCAGAGCCTGCCCACTGGATGAGGCAGCCCTGTAGGGGCAGATCCTTCGAACCAAGTGTTGGGTCTGAAACGTTCCTCTTTTGTGTAAATTGAAAGCCACGTATGGCCATTGGGAACTTATCTGGAGCCAGTGAGACTAAAGGACTGAAAAAATTTTTTAACATTTATTCATTTTTGAGAGACAGGGTGCGACGGGGGAGGGGCAGAGAGAGAGGGAGACACAGAATCTGAAGCAGGCTCCAGGCTCTGAGCTGTCAGTACAGAGCCTGACGCGGGGCTCAAACCCACGGACCGTGAGATCGTGACCTGAGCTGAAGTCAGACCCTTAACCGACTGAGCCACCCAGGCGTCCCCAAAACCAAAATTTTAATTTAACTTAATAGAAGTGTGAATTTAATTAGCTACATGGGGCTAGTGGCTATGAGAGTAGATGGAAGTTTCTAAAAGTCTGGGAAGTAGCTTGAAAGGAGAACAAGGTTCTTAGTGATTCGGAGTCACTTTAGACTATGCCTGTGAGTGCCACGGAGGTCATCTGGGGTGGTATTTATGCACCTCACACCCGGGGAAACACTCTTGTAGCTTCTGCTCTGCACAGATGGGGAACTGAGGGTCAGATGGGAGCAGCGACCTGTCCAGGGCTGTGTCCAGCAAACCGCTAGGCTTTGCCAGGGAGGAGACAATAACCTCAGGTTCATTACTTACATGCGACAGCTTGTTTCTTAGGCAGACAGCGAAAGCAAGGGCATCATGGTGGCAGCCGCGTCTCAGGTCCCACAGGATGACGCCAGAAGGGGCTGGGCGACAGCAAGTGCGGTGGGCGCCCCGCTGTTGGGGAGCCGCTCCACGCTTCGGCTGGGGCTCGCTGCTAGACCCTGCAGGGTGGAGGGCGGTGGACAGTCCCATGTCTCAAGGGACCCCGAGAGTAATCGTCTCATGGAAGCCTTCTCAAGAAAGGGAAGTGGGTGGGAATGGTCCTTGGCCGCTCCTCACAAGACTGCCTGTCTCCCCGCGTTCCTGGAGGATCACAAGGAATCCCACCAAGGCTTAGGTCAGCCTGTGACCAAGCCGTGTCTCCACGGCCCAGAGGACCGCATGCAAGATGGTCAGGCACCGGCACAGAGCAGTTCCCCCACCCGAGGGACACACAGCAAGGCAGCGGACTGCAGGGTCTGGACTAGGTTTCTTCACCTGAGCACAGTGGGTGTCCGGAGCCGGATACTTGTGTTATGGGGGCTGTCCTCTGCGTTCGGGATGTGTCAGCATGTCTAGCCTCTACCTGCAGACACCCTCTCCTCCCTCCTCCCAGCGTGACAACTAAAAATGCCTCTAGACGTTGTTCAATGCGCCTAAATGATAACCACTGATCTTGCACTTGGGGCGAATGGTCTCTTACCTCCTGCTCTCTCTGCCCTCTGTCTGCAGGTGGGTAGGCTACGAGCACGCTGGCTTCCAAGGGCAGCAGTATGTGCTGGAGCGGGGCGAGTACCCGTCCTGGGATGCCTGGAGCGGCAACACTGCCTACCCAGCCGACAGGCTCACCTCCTTCCGACCGGTGACCTGCGCTGTGAGTCCCGCCACCACCTCGTCCCAGTGGGGACTTGGGAACAGAATATGCCAGAGTTCACATCCTCTTGTCACTTAAAAAACTTTTTTTAACGTTTATTTATTTTTGAGAGAGAGAGAGAGAGAGAGAGACAGAGAGAGAGCAGAAGGGGGAGAGGGGCAGAAAGAGAGGGAGACACCGAATCCGAAGCAGGCTCCAGGCTCCGAGCTGTCAGCACAGAACCCAACACGGGGCTCAAACTCACTGACTGTGAGATCATGACCTGAGCCAAAATTGGACGCTTAACCCACTGAGCCACCCAGGCACCCCCATCTTCCTGTCGCTTCCGTGTGACATGGCTTCCCTCCCTTCTCTGAGCCTCTGTTTCTTCATCTGGAAGTGGGGCCATTTCGTGGGGAAGAAGAATGGGTAACATCTGGACAGAGGCAGGTGCAAACGTTGTGCCCTTGGCGACTTTGGTTAAGATTTGAGCCCCTGCGTGTTTGGTGCCCCTCTTTTCATGACTCGGGGATACTGGCAGATAAGACGGGGGGGAAGGTTCTATTTCTTGCTCCTGATTCCTTACCAGTGTTCCCGACTGTATGCTTTAGCTACTGTTTATGGAGTCGGGGGTGGAGGTGGGCACCGTTATCCCCACGTTACAGACGAAACAGCCGAAGCTCGAAAAGGTGTATTGTTTTTCTCCAAAGGCAACTTTTATTAATTTAAAAATCATTGATCATCCAGAGTTCAGGAAAACACCTGATATGGCAGAGTAAGAAAAGTCTCTCATCTCCACACCTCTGAGACAGAAGCCCGGTCGTAAAGGTGCTGGAGACTTCCTTGCGTCTTGTTTGTTACCCGCAGATTCTGCCTGTCCCAATCGATACTGACATCTGTGTCTGCATCTATACGCCTATATCGTCTATATCTCTGTATCTAGGCCCACTCGTAACTTTGTTATAAAGATGGTATCACAACGAACGTCAGGCTTGGAAGCCAGCTTTTCTCCCTGGGCAAATACATCACAGTCATCCTCCTGGGTGATGAAATCTCTTTGACAGCATCGCTGTTCATGGCTCCCTAGTGTCTCAGGGTGTGAGTAAACTCATTTGCTCATGTATTTATTCCACAATGGCCCAGGCGCTGTGCCGACATAGGGACCCATGGTGGACTGTGGCAGATGCTATCCCTGATTCCACACAGTTTACAGCTTCCGATTTCATTTTGCCCTCCAAACGAACCTGACGAGGAGAGGAGGTTAGCTTCATTTTAGGGGTACGGCAAAAGGGGAGAAACGTTGTGTGACATGTCCAAGCTGGTACATGGAGAGTCAGGATTTGAACCCAGATCTCAACAGTCCTCTTCTTACCTCCGTCTACCACCGGATCCCCTAGTGGGATGTTCAGGTTGATCCTTCTTTTTCTCTCTTCTTTTCCTTTCCTTTCCTTTCCTTTCCTTTCCTTTCCTTTCCTTTCCTTTCCTTTCCTTTCCTTCCTCTTTCTTTCTTTCTTTCTTTCTTTCTTTCTTTCTTTCTTTCTTTCTTTCTTTCTTTCTTTTTCTATTCCTTTTCCTTTCCTTCCTCCCTCTCTTTCTTTCTTTCTTTCTTTCTTTCTTTCTTTTCCTTTCCTTTCCTCCCTCCGTCTCTTTCTTTCTTTCTTTCTTTCTTTCTTTCTTTCTTTCTTTCTTTCTCTTTCTTTTCCTTTCCTCCCTCCATTTCTTTTTCTTTCTTTCTTTCTTTCTTTCTTTCTTTCTTTCTTTCCTTTTCCTTTCCTCCTATCTCTCTCTCTTTCTTCCTTTCTCTTTCTTTCTTTCTTTCTTTCTTTCTTTTCTTTTCCTTTCCTCTCTCCATTTCTTTCTTTCTTTCTTTCTTTCTTTCTTTCTTTCTTTCTTTCTTTCTTTCTTTTCCTTTCCTTCCTCCCTCCATTTCTCTTTTTCTTTCTTTCTTTCTTTCTTTTCCTTTCCTCCCTCCATCTTTCTTTCTTTCTTTCTTTCTTTCTTTTCCTTTCCTTTCCTCCCTCCATCTCTTCCTTCCTTTCTCTTTCTTTCTTTCTTTCTTTCTTTCTTTCTTTCTCTTTTCCTTTCCTCCCTCCATCTCTTTCTTTCTTTCTTTCTTTCTTTCTTTCTCTCTTTCTTTCCTTTCCTCCCTCCATCTCTTTCTTTCTTTCTTTCTTTCTTTCTTTCTTTCTTTCTTTCCTTTCCTTTCCTCCCTCCATCTCTTTCTTTCTTTCTTTCTTTCTTTCTTTCTTTCCTTCCTTCCTCCCTTCCTCCTTTCCTTCCTTTCTTTTTCTTTGTGTACATTTCTGGAAAGGCACATGCTATACCCTTGTAAGGTTTCTGGTGCTTGCTGCCTTACTGCCCTTCCAAAAAGTTTGCAAGGAAGGCTGATGAGGGTGGGGGTCAAGGGCAGGGGCTTAGCAGGGGCTCCTTGGTTCTCAGCTGGGTGTCTGGTGGCCTGACAATTTCCTTTGCCTACAGAACCATCGTGACTCGAGGCTGACCATCTTCGAGCAAGAGAACTTTCTGGGCAGGAAAGGCGAGCTGAGTGATGACTACCCCTCCCTCCAGGCCATGGGCTGGGATGGCAATGAAGTGGGCTCCTTCCATGTCCACTCGGGGGCGTAAGTGAATCCAAGGCTCTGCCTGGTGGGGAAGGAGAGGCTGTTGGGTGGGACAGGGACACCTCTTGTGAAAACTGTGTGCTGGGGACTTTGGGGCTGTGACGCTCACAATCCGGAGGAGGACACTCAGGCACAGGGAGGTATCAGGCAGAATTTGTGGGGTTGCAAGTGGCAGATTCCCGTATCAACCTGACATTATTCCCAAAGGATATTTATTGACCCTTGTAACTAGCTTCAGGCATGGCTTGGTCCAGGTGCTACAGCAGGGCTCTCTCTTTCCTGTTCTGTCTGTCTCACTGGGGCTATAATCTCAGGCAAGCTCTCCCCATGCAAAGACAACAGTGAAGCTTCTTACCCCAGCCCGCCCCAGGAAGGGCGCCTCTTTTCAGTGATCCCACCCAACGTTCTCAGAAAGGCTCTCATTGGGCCGATTTGGGTCATGTGCTCGACTCTGAACCAATTGTCATGCTGCAGGAAGGGGGTGGTCTAACTGGCTAGGAACGGTCACATGCTCTTCACCATATGAGCATTTTCCCACGTTGACTGGGAGGTAGCGTAGGGTGGCGGGGTTCTCTCCCCAGAAGAGGAGAGAAGGGATGTCCAGCCATAAAGAAAACGGTGTGGCTCAAGCACCGTGTTCCATGTCAGCAGCAGCTGGGTGATCAAATCTAGCCCAGGACGGACTGACCCTTCCCACCCTTTCCCGCAGGGGCTGGCAGGTGAGGCCTGACATGTGAGGTCTTCACTTGGGGAGGACGATACCGCCCCCTTCTAGGCATCCTTTGGCTCTTGGCAGGGGTGAAGGTGGGAGGGCTTTTGTTTGTTTGGTTTTGGTTTTTGGTTTTAAGTTTTCTCAGAAACCGTCAGAGGATCTTGTTGTGAGTGGGATGAACCTCTTGTGGTTCTTGGGTCCACTTCTCTCTTGCCAAAGAAGAAAGAGAAGCTCAGAAAGTGAGACACCGAGTCCTGACCGGTCCTGAACAATGTAGGGGTCGATGAATTGAAACAACGTAGCCCGTTTCCTTGGAAGGGCTTCTGGCTAAGGAAGGAGGGAAAGGAATAGGATTCCCCCCCTTTCTCCTTCCTTCCTTCCTTCCTTCCTTCCTTCCTTCCTTCCTTCCTTCCCTCCCTCCATAGTTATCAGCCCCTCCTCTCTGCTGGGCATTGCACTAGGAATCAGAAATCCCAATGAACAAGGCACACACACCCCTACACCTAGGAGCTCACCTGCTGGTGGAGGAGGCTGACATTTTACAAATAATCTGATAATTGTCTAATTATACAAGAACTACCCAGGACCCATAAGGGACTGTGGCCTGATTTGGAGAGCAAGTCCTCAGAACAAGCTGAGACCCAGAGGATAAATACAACTTGGCGGGGGGCCAGGCAAAGAATGGCTGGAATGGCGTTCTTGGCAGAGGGAACAGCATGATCAAAGGCCCAGTAGTGGGGGGAGCAGGGCACATTCCAGGCACTGAAGGGAGGCCAGGAGGGCTGAAATGTGTCTGTAGCGAGTCCCCGGGTCCCCCGTGTGCTTACCTCGCTGATGCCTCTCTAGGGTAACCGTCTGCCTCTTCCCTTTCCCAGCTGGGTTTGCTCCCAGTTTCCCGGCTACCGAGGCTTTCAGTATGTGCTGGAGTGTGATCACCACTCGGGCGACTACAAGCATTTCCGAGAGTGGGGCTCGCACGCCCAGACCTTCCAGGTGCAAAGCGTCCGCAGGATCCAGCAGTGAGCAGGGGGGGACCGGCGCTGAGGAGCCAACGCGTGCTTGTCTGGACGGAGGAGCTGTGGCGGTCCTTCCGTGCCCTCTCCTCTGCCTCCCCCTGTGCCCCGTGTGAGCCCAGCACCCATGTGAGCCAGTTCATGAACAGTCAGCACGAGAAACAAAAAGTAATAAAAAAGAAGGTCTAGTGTTAGCTTGTGCTTTCCGACGTTATTAATTCTTTCAAAGAACCGGTCTTTTGCTTGGTTGGTGTGCTTGATCATTTGCCTGCGTCTTCCTTCATTCAGCTTTACTCTTCTCTTCAGTATTTCCTTGCTTCTATTTACTTTGGGTTTACTTTATTCTCCACATCTGTAGCTTCTTCTTTTTTTTTTTTTTTTTAATGTCTATTTATTTTTGAGAGAGACACAGAGTGTGAGCAGGGGAAGGGCAGAAACAGAGAGGGTGACACAGAAGCCAAGCAGGCTCCAGGCTCTGAGCTGTCAGCGCAGAGCCCAACGCGGGGCTTGAACTCGGGAACAGAGAGATCATGACCTTAGCTGAAGTCAGACCCTCAACTGACGGAGCCACCCAGGTGGCCCCACATCTGTAGCTTTTTTTTTTTTTAATTTTTTTTTTTTCAACGTTTATTTATTTTTGGGACAGAGAGAGACAGAGCATGAACGGGGGAGGGGCAGAGAGAGAGGGAGACACAGAATCGGAAACAGGCTCCAGGCTCTGAGCCATCAGCCCAGAGCCCGATGCGGGGCTCGAACTCACGGACCGCGAGATCGTGACCTGGCTGAAGTCGGACGCTTAACCGACTGTGCCACCCAGGCGCCCCCCCACATCTGTAGCTTTTAAGGGTAGTCTCTTGGGTCATTAATTTTGGGCCCTGTTCCCCACCCCCCTCCCCATATATTCATTTAGAGCTATCAATTTCCCTATGAGCACAGCTTTGGATGCTCCCCCCAGATTTGAATTGGACGTGTCTCCATTATCATTCAGTAGGGTATTTTCTGTTTTCCCTTGTGATTTCTTCTTTGACCCATGGGTTCTTTAATAAAGAACATGCCTTTAATAAAGGCATGTTATCCCTTTGGGATTTTCTAGATATTTTATTGTTATTGCTCTGTTATCAAGTCCCTGTGGTCAGAGAATACAGTGTATGAGATTTCAACACTCATGCTCACTTTGGCAGTACACATACTAAAATTGGAACAATGTAAGATTGCAAGACTCTAAAATGAATCCAGACTTATTTTATCGTCCAGCAAATGGTCTGTTTTGGATAAACTTGGATGTATACTTGAAAATTGTTTAAAGTTTGCAGTTGTTGGGTATAGCGTTCTGTCAGTGTCGATTAGGTCAAGCTGAGGTTGGTTAGTGTTTTTGGCAAATGCGGGTTAGATTTTTGTACATTTTTGCTGATTTTATTTTATTTTTTAAAAAAATTTAATGCTGGGGCGCCTGGGTGGCGCAGTCGGTTGAGCGTCCGACTTCAGCCAGGTCATGATCTCGCGGTCCGTGAGTTCGAGCCCCGCGTCGGGCTCTGGGCTGATGGCTCAGAGCCTGGAGCCTGTTTCCGATTCTGTGTCTCCCTCTCTCTCTGCCCCTCCCCCGTTCATGCTCTGTCTCTCTCTGTCCCAAAAATAAATAAACGTTGAAAAAAAAAATTTAAAAAAAAAAAAAAAAAAAAAAAATTTAATGCTTATTTTTGAGAGAGAGAGATAGAGAGGCAGAGCACGAGCAGGGGAAGGACAGCAAGAGAGCGAGACACAGAATCTGAAGCAGGCTCCAAGCTCTGAGCTGTCAGCACAGAGCCCGATGAGGAGCTCGAACTCACAAACCTCGAGATCGTGACCTGAGCCCGAGTCAGACAGTTACCTGACTGAGCCACCCAGGCGCCACTTTGCTGATTTTTTTTAACTCAGATTTTTATCAATCACTGAGAGAGGGTTGTTAATATCTCCTACTATAACCTGGATTTATCTGTTTCTCCCTTTAGTTTTATCCATTTTTGTTTCTTGATTTTTTTTCTTTTTTCCAGAACGTTGATACTCTGTTATTAGGTGTGTGCGTGTGTGTGTGCGTGTGTGTGTTTTCTTAAAACTAATCTGTTCATCCAACGTGGGGCTTGAACTCACAACCCTGAGACAAAGAGTCACATCCTGCACCGACAGAGCCAGCCAGGCACCCGTATGTGAACTTACATTGATGATTGCTATCTTCCTGCTAAATTGTTCCTAGTACACAAGTGTTTTATTTTTTATGTTTTTAATGTTAACTTATTTTTGAGAGAGAGAGAGAGAGAGAGCGCGTGAGTGAGCAGGACGGCCAGCCAGTGGGGGAGGGCCAAACAGAGGGACAGAGGATGCGAAGCAGGCTCCGTGCCCAGCGAGTGCAGAGCCTGACCTGAGCT
The DNA here is from genome assembly GCF_018350155.1 of Leopardus geoffroyi. Lineage (NCBI taxonomy): Eukaryota > Metazoa > Chordata > Mammalia > Carnivora > Felidae > Leopardus > Leopardus geoffroyi. Next base: position 26,013,187 of record NC_059339.1, on the reverse strand, counting down.
GAAATCACGTGACTGAGCCACCCAGGCGCCCCCTTCGTTTGTGTTTTTTAAAGCCACGTGTGAAGGGGGCCAGTTCTCTCCCCTAGCGACATTTCTCATATTCCTTTTGTCTTTACCCGGTTCCTTCTCACGTACTACCCTAAAGTCCTCTACCCTCCAAGGGAGGTCTCTGAAACAAAGAAACAAACTCCCTTTCCGCGCCCTCTCCGGCTCTCTCCCCACCCCTGGGTTCTTTATTATGTAGATTGCCTTAACAGTCATAAGCCGTCTGGCTCTTTTTTCCGGAGTGTCTTCCTTTGCTGTAAGTCAGTCGGACAGAGACCGGACAGGGTGGGGTCCGAGCCGCCTGCTGGAAAAGATAACATTATCCGGCTCAGGAAGGGGAGGGATGTGTTTCGGAACATTTGTTCTCGGGTAATTCTTAACCCCTCGTTGGTTGGGTCGTCCCGTTCTTTCAGACCAGCATTTGTCGGGGTCCCTCGGCGCGCCAGGCCCCCCGGGGAGTGGTAAACAAGGCACGTGAAGTCCTTACTCTCAGATGAACCCACCATGGGTTACAACGTCCTGGGAGAGTGGGGGGAGCCTGTGGGCTGCCGGGCTGGGATGGGTAAGAACGACTCTGGGGCAGGTGATAGGAGATGGGTGGGGGGCGAAGACCCTCCTGGGTGCTTATCTCTACGACCGCCTCTTGTCTGAACTTGACCCCTGACTGTCCAACTGCCTCCCGGGCACCTCCGCGTGGACGTCCAAACGCGCACTGCAAACAGCTCATCAAAACGGAAGCTCCGCGGTTCCAGCTGGGATCCATAACATGTCTGTTTCTCACTCCCCAATCCAATCCATTGCAAATCCTGCAGGCTGTCCTTGCAAACTGTACCAGAATCCAATCACTTCTTACCATCCCCACTGGGTCCAAGCCACCCCGCGCCACCCACCCCACGGAGTTTCACGTCCCAGGTCAAAACCAGAGCGTTCACACCCGCCATCAGGTCTGAGGCGCCAGTATGTGGCCCGGAGAGTGATGCCAGGTGGCTAAGAGTGGGAGGTGAGGGGGGCACCTGGGGGGCTTAGTCGGTTAAGCGGCCGACTTCGGCTCAGCTCATGATCTCACGGTTCCGGAGTTCGAGCCCTGCCTCGGGCTCTGTGCTGACAGCCCAGAGCCTGGAGCCTGTTTCAGATTCTGTGTCTCCCTCTCTCTCTGCCCCTTTCCAACTTGCGTTCTCTCTGTCTCTCTGTCTCTAAAAAATAAAGATAAAAAAATTAAAAAAAAAAAGGAAGGAAAATGGACCTTGTCACTCCTTTGCTCAAAACCCTCCTCTCCTCCTCCCCACAAAACAACACAAAACACAACACAACACAGCACAACAGCATCTTTCTAGTTAACCGGCTGGCCGTCACCTGCCTCTCCCATGGCCCGTCTCACCCCCTGTCCCTCCAGTGAGTCTTCCTCAAACATGCCAAGGGCATCTTGCTTGCTGTTTGCCAGAAGAGAACGCTGCAAACTGGCAGCTTCAGCAACGGATAAGTATTTCTCGCTGTCCTGGAGGTTGATGTCCAAGATCAAGGTGCCATCAGAGGTGGTTTCTGGTGAGGCCTCTTTCCTTGGCTCGCAGGTGGCTGCTTCCTGTCTGTCCTCACCTTTCCTCTGTGCGTGCGCCCCCCGTGTCCCTTCCTTTTTTTGTAAGGACCCAGTCCTATTGGGTTAGGACTCCACCTCAATGGCCCAACTTAATCACCTCTTTAAAGACCTTTTCTCCGAATTCCGTGACTTCTGAGGTCCTGGGGTTGGGACTCAAATGTATGAATTCCGGGGGGAAGCATTTCAGTCCACAATACCAGGTTTATTCCCAAGTTGAGGTTCTTTGGGTTCTTGTTGTTTCCTGTTCCCTTAGATATTTCCCGCCAACCCCCCGCCCCCTTCACCTAGAGTCAAAGGTTCATAAACTGTCAGACCTGGAAGGAACCTTCTATATCAAATCTAGTGTTTCACAACCTTTTCTTCATTATTGTCCTACCCCCACTCCAAAAGTCTTTTTTAGGCATTCTTTTCCTGATTGTCACCCTACCGTGAAATTTTAATCCAATTTTATATTACAACTTAATACAAATTTGTGGCACAAGTTATATTACAATTTAATACAAAGCTATATCAGAATTTTAATATAATGTGTATCTGTGTATGTCCTATATGTGTATCTGCGCTTTATATATAAAAAGAATTAAGGTTGTTTTTGTTTGTTTGCTCCCAAAGAACCATTTTCACCTCCTTCCTGGGGGTGTCACTGCCCCCGTGAGAATGTATAATCCCTCACCAGCATTTCTCACAGACCTAGAACAAACAATCCTAAAATTTGTATAGGACCAGAAAAGACCCCAAATAGCCAAAATAATTTTGAAAAAGAAAACCGAAGGGGCGCCTGGGTGATTCAGTCAGTTATGCGTCCGACTTTGGCTCAGGTCATGATTTCGCAGTCTGTAGGTTCAAGCCCCGCATCAGGCTCTGTGCTGACGGCTCAGAACCTGGAGCCTGCTTCGGATTCTGTGTCTCCCTCTCTCTCTCTGCCCCTCCCTGCTCACACTCTGTCTCTCTCTCAAAAAAAAATTAGACATTTAAAAAATTAAAAAAAAAAAAAAGAAAAGAAAAAGACCAAAGCTGGAGACATCACAATTCCGGGCTTTAAGCTATACTACAAAGCTGTAATCATCAAGACAGTATGGTATGGGCACAAAAACAGACACATAGATCAATGAACAGAATAGAGAACCCAGAAATGGACCCACTGATGTATGGTCAGCTAATCTTTGACGCAGCAGGAAAGAGTATCCAATGGAAAAAGGACAGTCTCTTCAGCAAATGGTGCTGGGAAAACTGGACAGGGTCACACAGAAGATTGAACCCGGACTACTTTCTCACATCGTCTCATCCTTTCTTTACCTGCAGGGAAATGGAAACTTCGGGAGGGATAGGGACTTGCTCAAGGACATACAGTGCGTGAGAGGCAAAGCCGGGATTAGAACACAGACTTGCTGATATTGTCCAACTGCCAATATCACTCATTCATTCATTCATTCATTCAACAAACATGTATCAAATATCTACAATGTACCAAACTCTACTATAGGTTCTAAGGATCAAACAGGGAAGGAAACAGACAAAAATCCCTTCTTTTAAGGGATATCAATTTGAGTTGGGGGGACACAGATGTTCTCCCCATATCTCCACAGTCCTCCAGTTAAGAGTCGTCAAAGACCATTTGGCAGATGCTGTTACATTGTTCCTTGAAAAAAAAAAAAAAATGACGTCGAAAAGGCATGGGCATCACTGGTGTCTGTTTTGCAGCCCTTCGCCAAGCCTGCGATAGTTTATTGTGCGTTGTGACTCTCTGGAAGGGAGAATGGAGTATTCAGACTTTCCCAAACTAATTTGACCACACAACAATTATTATTATTATTTTAAATGTTTATTTATTTATTTTTGAGAGACAGAGAGAGCAGGTGGGGAGGGACAGAGGGAGAGGTGAGAGAGAGCATCCCAAGCAGGCTCCATGCTGTCAGCACAGAGCCCAGCACAGGGCTCGAACTCACGAACTGTGAGATCATGACTGAAGCAGAAATCAAGGGTTGAACGCTTAACTGACTAAACCACCCAGGCACCCCACCACACAACTATTATTATTATTATTATTATTGTTTTGGCACAGCATCTTGCATGATGAGCGACTTGAATAACACAGGTGGGAAATGCTCAACTTAGCCACGATAGTCAATCACAACCTAGTATAAGTTAGTTGACAGGTTTGGGTCCTGCCATTCAGCAAGGCTTTAGGAAATGGACTGCAGAAGAACTGGGTGCTGCTGTTGATGCAGGGGTGCTGTCCGGGAAGTGGCCTCATGGTCAGTCCTAGGGAATAGGCATTAAGGAAGACATAGGAGAGGGGGGGGGAATTTTAGAGAGGGTAATGAAGTCAGTCTCAGATTCTGAGGCTTTGCTAAGGCCTGGGATGGGGGCTGGGCCTGGCCGCCATCTTCCAACCAGATATGTCCTCGCCCAGAGCCCCCGAAACCCTGCAAGGCACTGAATGCAGGGGTCTCTACCCCTACAGCAGTGCCCGCCATAGAGGGGCAGCTGTCTGACCCTGACAGGTGTGGGTTGACTACCAGCCTCTGGGGAAGCGGCCTGGGTTTGCATCTTGGGCTTACCAGGTTGTGGCCTCAGTTTCCTCCTCTGTTAACTGGGAACACACAAGACCCACCTCTTTGCTTGTGAGAAGTGAAATGATGTATGACACGCGCCTATCCCCAGAACACGTACGAGGTAAGGTAGGTGACACTGTGACAGTTGGAAACTGTTGGCATTATTCTACCTCTCTGTCCTTTTCCTTTGACACCTCCCATCACCGCCTTTGTCCCCTGCCTTGGGCACGCCTTCCTCATAATGATGATAAAGGTAATATCGATGATACATACTATGTTGGTTCATTTCACGTGTCATAAAATTGAAATCTCACGGCAACTCCTTGACATCATTATTATTCCTTTAAAACCCATCAGAATCTTGAGGGTCATAGGCTCAGAGAGGTCAAGCAACTTCCCCAAAGCCAACCAGCCTGTAGCAGGATTGAGTTTACCGTGGACTGTGTAAGGTTTGGGGGAAAGATTAAGAGCTGATGGCATTTATAAGTAGTAAGTCGCAATGCTCCTGTCCTCTCTTAATAGAGTTGAGAAAGTATAGCCCCTAACACTTTAGTATGAATAACTGGGAGCTTTCTAATCTATCATAGGAAAGTCTTAGGTTCCTGGGGGACAAAGCAGACCATATTTGCTGAATGAATGAAAGAATGAATGGATAGGGGAGGCTCATTAGAATTCGATGGCAGGCCTGTGAAGAGCCAGCTGGAGTCCAAGCCCAGAAAAATGGTACCCCAGATGTGAGATGACGGCTGGAGTGACAGGCACTAATGAGACAATTTGTCAGGGGTGAGCTTGGGAGGGGAGGAAAGAGAGCATGAAATTATTTTTCATCTCTTGCCAGGAGACCAATTTTCTTAGGTTATAAAGGCAAAGGGAACTTGAATTATTGACACGATTTGGCCAGAGGTGGTGGTAGGTGCCGAGCACCCATAGTCCAGAGCAGCGCAGTCAGCGGGCAGGACGGACCGCAGAGTCTGGAACAGCGGAATACAAACGGGCGTCCTCTGGGCGCAGAGAGGAGGGGAGGGGGCTGGTCCAGAGCCACACAGCAAACACCACCCACATCGCTGCTCCCTCTTGCTTCGTCACCCGGAAGCGAGCGTGGGGCAGAGGGTGACAATACGCGCCCAGGTCCGAATCCTGGAGTTTGTCAGCCAAGGTGACCTTCCGGGAGGCCTCTTTGCCTCTCCGCGGAGAGGGGAGAGCCGTCGCTAGGGTTGGGGGGGGGGGGAGACACTTGACACAAGGTCCTTCGCACCCATCACTCGTGCCCTCTCTGCCCCCTCTGCTCCATCCGTCCAGCGCTTTCTCTGGTCTGCACGCTCCTTTCACGGAGTCACGTCCCGGGGAGGAGAGACGCTGCGACAACCCTTCGGGTGGAAGCTGTCAGCCAGAGAGGGAAGAGATGGCCTCGAGGGGGGTTAGGGTGAGAAGCTGAAGATCTCACACACGCTGGGTGTGTTTCCCGGAGGAGGGAGCAACGGAGCGGAGAAGGGAGAGGACGGCGGGGGGGAGACAGAGGCTTGTTCCTGCGCTCCTGTGAGAAGGGAACACCTGTTCGTCACTAACAGGGACCAAAGCAGTGCCCGTGACAGTGACCCAGCCCACGCCGCGGCCCTTTGCGGAAGAAAAGCATCTGGGCGCAGAGCCAGGCCCTCACGCATCCATCGGGGCGGAGCTTCCGGCGCCAGGGGTGGGCTGACCCCCCACCTGGTCCCCGGGGGGCGGAGCCCTGTACCTGCCTGCGGGGTGGCGCACGTGGGCAGCCCTGCTTCCTGGGCCTCTGTTTACAGGGACCATAATTACAAGATCAACGGAGGCGAGATATCCTGAGGTGGGAAGGCCCTTCCTCTCCGGGTTGCGCGCCCGTGAATCTTCGGGCAACAGAGCTAGGGGAGGCAGGCCTGTGTGTCGTGACAGCTTCCCCCCAGGGATGGCAGCCGGCCTTTCACGCTTCAGGAGCCTTCAGAAGCTTCTGGGAGGAGCCCCGGGTTCAGTTTAGAGAATTACTGCTTCTCCTTTACGCATCGAATGGGCTCGGGCCACTCGGATCGCAGAGGCCAGAACGTGACCCAGGTCCGGTCAGCAATGGTCACCAGGACTGGGCCAGGGGTGGGCACCTGAGCCAGTTGGAGCCAGGAAGAGCCAGCTCTGGAACTTTGTTGGAAGCATCTGGAAAGGGAAGCTCCCTTTGTGCCGGGCTTGGTAAGTTCTGGGAGGTAAACTTGGGACTTGCCAGCAAAGCCACACTGACAGCAAAGCCAGTGTGGGGGAGAGCGGGGGTCAGAAATGGAGAGAATGAGTCCAACCGTCTGTCCTATTATGCAGGCATCTCATGTGGCCTTTTACCACACGGACTGAAACACACTCTCTCCCTGCCTTTTCTTGTTCTTGTTCTTTTTTTGGTGTAAGACATTCGAGGGTGGGTTTCTGTCACCGACACTCGAAAAAATCCTGAACGTTTTGACTTCTCCAAACCCCCCTCCCCCGAGGACCTCCCCGCCTCCCCCCCCCCTCCCCGTGGAGAAGCAGTGCAGCCTGATTTCTTCCTCGAGGTTTAACCAAAAGCCCTGCCCCCACCAGGCTGCCTTCTCAGGCCCCTCCGGTCCTCCAGGCTGCTGGGGGAGCGAACCTGTTCTCGCATTTCGAGAACCCTCCTCCTAAGGTCTGCGCCGCACTGCCACCTGGTGGCAGCGTGCGGGAAACATACGCTCCAAGTCGCTGTCCAAAGACCGCGGTTTTCGTCCCTGGAGCAGGGAATGGAGACCGGGGCGCAAGGGACAGTTTCTGGGAAATTGAGGATCTGATATTAGATCAGGGATCCTGACGTTCCGTTTCTGTTTTCGATACCAGGCACGGCCAGGTCTGCAGAACGTGGACACTCACAAAACGAATTGCATTCTCTTTTTTTGCATAGGCTGCCAGGGTGCTCAGAAACCCATGTAGAGTCCCTTGGATGAGTAGCCACTGGATAGAATCGTGTGTCAGGTATTTGGAAGAGGAACTTAATCCCTGATTCCATATTCCTTTCTCTAGGACTCATTTTTCGATCTTATTTTACATATAATTTTCTGGCTATGCTGAGCTTTCTAAACCACCTTAGCTCCCTCTTTTGGGGGGAGGGTGGGGCAGGGAGACAAAGCAAAGTTACGCATTCAGGAAGAGCTTGCTTACCTCGGGCAAGCGTCTGTCTCCTCCCCTGTAAAGTGAACACAAGAATTTCTGCCTTGTAGGGTTTCATGTGGGTTTGAGGAGCCACTCACTCAGTTAATATTAGTGCCTACCCTATTTCCCACCTTTCCACCCCCCACCCCAACCCCAGGGCTCTTCCCTGCTTGCTTATAGCAGGCCAGGATGCATCAGGGATCCAAAGTACAGATCACCTGGTCACCAGTCCCCCTCTGTGCTCTGCAGGCCAACTGGGTGGCCCTTTCAGAGCCTGGTGCCTGGGATCCAGCCCCTGCCTGCCTCCTGGAGGACTTCCTGGCCTCCAGAACCCCCCACCTCCTGTCTGCAGGCGCCCGTGGCATTCCCAGCTGATTTGCAGAGAGCCAAGATGCATCTCATAAATAAAGAATGTACTGTTCTGCAGACTGGCTGCGGCATGGCCACGCGGGGGTGGGAAAGTCTGGAACAGACAGGAGCCACCGAGGCAGGGAGGATCGGACAGGGGCTGCGGGTCAGGAAGGGGACTGCGAGAGCCTGGGAAGGTGTAATGCTACCCGGGTGGGGAGGGGGCTTTAGGAGGCTGGGATCCGGATGTAGACTGTTGGGACTGCATCTTGGTTCAGACGCCCTCTAGCTGTGTTTCTTTAGCCTCAGTCTCCTTGTCTGTAACCCGGCAATGGCATCAATCCCTGGCTAGCATCAGGCCAGAACCTGGAAGCCTGTGATGCTTAGTAAGTGTTATTATTTGCTCCAAGCTTCCTTAGCGTCTTCCCCAAGACCTCTGTGTGGCTTCCGCTATGGGGAGCAAGCAGAGTGGGGTGAGGACTGCATCTGTGTCTGGGGAGAGGGCCACAGCCTACGGGAAAGGGGAGGAAACAGGTAGAGGTGCCCAAAGTGACAGGTGCGAGAGGTGAAGACACAATCACCGCTCACGAGAGGCAGACGAGACCCCACAAGGGAACTGCGTTTCTGCGGCCATTTCAGGGTGGGCACTTGAAATGCTTGATTGGCTTCTGAAAGAGAAGGTGACCTTTGGAAGGCAGAAGAAGCGGGGGGGGGGGGGCTGCGGGGACACTGCAGTTACGCCCTCAGCTTGGCCACACTGGGAACAGAGCCCCCGGGTGAGTCATTTTCCTTGCCTGGGTGTCTATGAAATGAGTGGCCAGAACCACAGTGTTTTAAGCTTTAAGGTTTAGTTCCTCTTGGGACAGGCATGCATCGGGGGCGTCCTGTGTGTCAGACCCTATGCCAAGCCCTGGTGACGCCAATCTCACAGGCTGGTTGGGCAGTGTGTGTGTGTGTGTGTGTGTCTGTGTGTGTGTGTGTGTGTGTGTACAACAGACAAGCAAATGAAGGTACAGAATCCCAAACTGGGGTCAGTCAGGGAGTGTGTGTAGCTAATGGACTCGACTTTCGCCCGGAGGTCCGGGAAGGCTTCCCGTGACCGCTGAGGCTGGGCAGGGCTGGGTCGGGAGGTGGGCGGCTGGAGGAGGAGCTTGGGGAGGGCGGAATGCGGGCAGCAGCAGGGGCCAGCCTTGCGGGTAAAGCTGGAGATCTTGCTTCCCATCCTGAGACCGGTGGGGCAGGGACAGGGACGTGGTGAGGGCAGCTTTCCATTCAAGAGTTTTCTGGCTGGGGCGAGTGGGACAGGTTGGAGGAGCCTGCCGTGGAAGCTGGATGTCCCAGGAGGGGATGATGGGGGCGGAGACCACCGTGGCGTTGGGTGGAGTGAGCGTGACTTAGTGGAATGTTCAGGAGGATATACTGATGGGGCTGGGGGTGCACTGGATCTGGGGGTGAGGGGACATGGCTCCCCTTAGGTGTATGGGGGGGGTCCTTTGTAAAGTCTTCTATGGGGCTTGTCTGGCTCTGCCAGCATCTGCCCTTAAAGGGAAAGAGATGGGCGGGAGGGAAGGGAGGGGAGGGAGAGGAGGGCGGGGAGGCGGCTGGCTGAGGTCTGTGCCTTTCTCTGGCAGCAGCCGTGGGCTGGCCGGCTGCAGCATCTGCTGGGGCGGCCAGCCGGGAGGGCTGGGGAGCAGGTGCGGGGTGTCTGGAGGGGGTCTGTTTGCAGATGGATAACGAGAAGGGGTGGATGGAAGCAACACACCCTCTGCCCCCCTTCTCTGTTGTCTGGACAAGACAAGACAAAGAAGCCAAGACAAAGAAGCTTTGGGGAGGCAGGACACAGCGCACACAGGCGTGCCCACGGGGCACACACATGCTGGAGATAAAGGAGAGGCCCCCGGGCAGAGGCAGAGCCTGAGGCAGGCACAGGCAGAACTCAGAGCTCAGGGTGCAGAAGCAGGGAAGTCTCCCTTGACCTTGGCCAAAGCCTCCTTGGTTCCAAGTCTTGCTCTGGGCACCGTGTAGGAAGAGGTTGGGGGATATGAGTGGGCCCCAAACTTTGCCAGCCCCATCGGACTCTTTCTTAAAGGAAAATAGACTGTGGGCTGCACAAAGTCAAGGGTACGCTTTCAGGTCCCGAGGATGAGAAAGAAAGTAACTCTGAATGTGGTGTGGGGGAGCCTACGGTCATACCACTCGGAACGCGCCTGATCGCGTCTGAATGTGCTGTGGGGTTGATACTCGCCTGGACTTAGTCAATTCAATGGCATGTTTGCACACATGAGAAAGGCCAAGGGCACCTGTCGACTGGACTTGTTATTTCCATGCTCTGCAGACAGCGTTGGTGTCTGTTGAGTTCCTGAGACCCCCTTCTAATGACTTCGCAGGAATAAGACACTCCAGGCCTTGGAGAGTCTCTAATGGCCCTTCCAACAGAGAGCGAGAAAGAGAGAGCCAGAATTTACTGAGCCCATGACTAGGCTATGTGTTTTCCAGGCTCAGGTCACTGAATTCTCCCCAAAGCCCCGTGGAAGAGGTGATTTTATCCCCATTTTACAGAAGTGAAAACTGAGGCCCAGAGGGGTGAAGTTCCTTGCCCAAAGTCATGTGGCAAGTAAGAGCGGAGATGAAATTCGAACTCAGGTCTACCTGAACGCCCATGTCTTGGCTGAGGGGAAGGCAGAGAAAGGCAGCAAGACAGTCCGTTGGCAGAGGGTCTGGAAGTCCCTGGTGGGGTCTTCCTTACCTCTGCAGACAGCTGGAGAAAGACAGATGCCTGGTGGTAGTGTTTGGACACCTGGATACAGCCGTGCCTGAAACCAGTGCAGCATAGCTTTGTTTCTGCTACTTGAAACTGAAAAGATCCTGAAAATAATAGTGATTAATAGTTATTCTTGTGATTTTCTTAAAAAAAAAATTTTTTTTTAACATTTATTTATTTTTGAGAGACAGAGACAGAGCATGGGGGGGGGGGGGCGGAGACAGAGGGAGACACAGAATCCGAAGCAGGCTCCAGGCTCCGAGCTGTCAGCACAGGGCCTGACAAGGCGCTCAAACCCATGAACCGTGAGATCATGACCTGAGCCGAAGTCGGACGCTCAATTGACTGAGCCATCCAGGCGCCCCTTCTTGTAAATTTCTTATTCTTGGGATTTTCACTTCTCATTACCGGGGACAGTGCCTGACACTTGATCGGCCTTTTCTCGATCTCAAAGGCTAGTTGGGTCACTTATATATACTCCCATTAGCCCCTTGACCTTCCTTCATTATGGCATTGGTCATCATGACGTCTCTTTGCAACGTGGCTTGTCTCTGCCCCAGACTAGGCCAGGCTGGCACATAGTGGGTGGAAGCTTCTCACACTGAGGAGGTTTGTGGGGCTCAGTGTGGGCTCTGCTGGGTAGGGTTGTGCGGTGGGTGGGTAAAAGGAGAATGAATGGTCCACTGTCCCCTGTGGTGGATGTCCCCTGGATACCTGCCATGCCCAGGCATAGCGGTCGGTGGCTTTGTACTGCGGCCCCCAGTGACTCCCTGCTGATGACTTTCTCTGGCCAAGGGCACACGTTTGGTCTGCTGCCATGGCCGCCTGGAGGTGGCGAGGGGTTGATGCGCAAGGAGCGCCCTTCAACCATGACAGGAAAGAGTTGGTGGTTGGCTACCCAGGTGTCCTTGACCTCAAGCGGGATGCTTCAGGTGTATCCTACTCCGGCTCCCAGAGAACCTCAGCAGGATGGAGTCCCAGTTGCCCATAACAGCCAGCTCATTGTTATGGACTGAATTTCGTCCCCTCCTAAATTCGTATGTTGAAGCCCGAATCCTCAACGTGACTGTACTTGGAGATGAGGCCTTTACGGAGGTAATTAGGATTAAATGTGATCAGAAGAGTGGGGCCGTAATCAATAGGACTGAGGTCCTTATAAGAAGAGGAAGGACCTCACGCCGGTCAGAGTGGCTAAAATGAACCAGTCAGGAGACTATAGATGCTGGAGAGGATGTGGAGAAACGGGAACCCTCTCGCACTGTTGGTGGGAATGCAAACTGGTGCAGCCGCTCTGGAAAACAGTGTGGAGGTTCCTCAAAAATGAAAAATTGATCTACCCTATGACCCAGCAACAGCACTGCTAGGAATTTACCCAAAGGATACAGGAGTGCTGATGCATAGGGCACTTGTACCCCAATGTTTATAGCAGCACTCTCAACAATAGCCAAATTATGGAAAGAGCCTAAATGTCCATCAACTGATGAGTGGATAAAGAAATTGTGGTTTAGATACACAATGGAATACTACTTGGCAATGAGAAAGGATGAAATATGACCTTTTGTAGCAACATGGATGGAACTGGAGAGTGTGATGCTAAGTGAAATAACTTATCTAGAGAAAGACAGATACCATATGTTTTTATTCTTAGGTGGATCCTGAGAAGCTTAACAGAAGACCATGGGGGAGGGGAAGGAAAAAAAAAAGAGGTCAGAGAGGGAGGGAGACAAACCATAAGAGACTCTTTTTTTTTTTTTTTTTTTAATTTTTTTTCAACGTTTATTTATTTTTGGGACAGAGAGAGAGACAGAGCATGAACGGGGGAGGGGCAGAGAGAGAGGGAGACAGAATCTGAAACAGGCTCCAGGCTCTGAGCCATCAGCCCAGATCCTGACGCGGGGCTCGAACTCACGGACCGCGAGATCGCGACCTGGCTGAAGTCGGACGCTGAACCGACTGCGCCACCCAGGCGCCCCCATAAGAGACTCTTAAATACTGAGAACAAACTGAGGGTTGATGGGGGATGGGAGGGAGGGGAGGGGGGGTGATGGGCACTGAGGAGGGCACCTGCTGGGAGGAGCACTGGGTGTGGCGTGGAAACCAATTTGACAATACATTATATTTAAAAAAAAAAAAAGAGGAAGAGACGGGGTTCCCGTGCACAGAGAAAAGACCACGTGAGGCTTCAGCAGGAAGACAGCCACCGAGAGAGGCCTCAGGAGAAAGCAATCCTGACAGCACCTTGATCTTGCACTTCCAGCCTCCAGACAGCGAGAAGAGGAAATCTTGCTTGTAAGCCACTTCGTCTCTGGTACTTCGTCATCGCAGCCACAACACTAAGACGCTCATCGATGCACCTGTTCCGACTTTCTTCCTTTCGCTGTCCCTAACCGATGCTTCCTTGGATCAGCTCCCAAATAAACCACTTGCACTTGAATCCCTGTCTCAGGGTCTTGGATAGCCCAGGCTAATACACCCGTCCATGCCTCATCCAGTGGGGACACATTAAGGTAGCCTCGGGGGGCAGGACAGAGGTTAAGACCCTGAAGAACACGAAACTCTAGTCTTCTATGGCAACGACCCTGAACCAGTGATGTCTCTCTGGGACCGAGGCACAGATTAACCGCTGCTGTGCATGCCAGGGCAGGTGAAGGGACCCCAGAGCTACCCCAGCAAGGTGGCAGGGCCATTGTTCAGCTGGCTGTGGGGAGGGCACGATCCCTCCCCAGGGAAGGATGGGATGTGTGTGAATGCACATGGGATTTTAGAGATTCTGAGTGCTGTTTTTGGAGTCAGACAGTGGTGGGTTTGAATCTCAGCCTCCCCCCTTTCTAGCCGGCTGACCTTGGGTAAGTCACTTCCCTGCTCTGAGCCTCCCTTTCCTCATCAGATGGACACTCGATATCAACACTCCCTCAGAGGGCATTAGGGGGCCATGTGGATAAAGCACCTGGACCAGTGTCAAGAAAGTAGGCAAACGGTCAAGTTCATTCATTGCATCTGAAGGTGATTCCAAGGGGGGCAGGCAGGAGAATGTTGTGGCTGTGGGGACTTTGTGAAAGGCACGTTCTTTTTGAACGTGAAAGCCACATACCCAAACGCAGCTCTCCTCTGCCACAAAAGGCCTCCCCCTGAATTCACGGAGCACCCCCCTCACCCCGGGTGAGAATGGCTGCCTTGATGAGTCAAAACGGAATTTTCTATCTGGGTGGGACAGGGAGTTGCTTGCTCGGGGAACGGCTGTCAGAGAGGAGCTCCCCTGATGCCATGATGGATGCCCGCAGTCTTGGTTAATAACATGGCTCGAGGGCAGACTGAATCTTTCCTCAAAGCCGTTCCTCAGGAGGTACGGCAGGTGTGGCCAGGCAGGGGGCGCTGGTGCTGGCGGTGGTGGAGGGTTTGTGTGACTAGCTTAAGAAGGTAAAGAAGCCCACCTTGTCACGAACTTTGGACGCCCCTGACTACGTGCATGGGGACAGTGTAAAAAGGAATGAGGCACAGAGGGGTGTATTCCCCCCGAAATTGGGATGCGAGACTCCAGTAAACCCTTGCACGTGCATGTTCACAGCGGCACTGTTCACACTCGCGAAAGACGGAAGCCGTGCAAACTGGATGAGTGGGCAGCGAACTGTGCTATATTCACACGATGGAATAGTATTTAGCCATGAAAAGGGATGAAATACTGGCGTGTACTACAGCACGGATAGACCCCAAAAGCATTATGCTGAGCGGGATAAGCTGGACCTCAAAGATCACATATTGTAGGATTCCATTTATATCAAATAACCAGAATAGGGGGCGCCTGGGTGGCTCACTGGTTAAGTGTCTGGCTCTTGGTTTTGGCTCAGGACAGGATCTCATGGTTGGTGAGATTGAGCCCTGGGGTCAGGTTTGCGCTGACAGCTCGGAGCGTGCTCGGGATTCTCTCCCTCTCTCTTTGCCCCTCCCCTGCATGTTCTCTCTCTCTCTCTCTCTCTCTCTCTCTCTCTCTCAAAAATACATACATACGCTTAAAAAAAATAACCAGAATAGGTAAACCCATAGAGACAGAAAGCAGATTTGTGGTTGCCAAATTACAGCAGGGAGGGAGGGAGGATGCATAGTAAACTACTCAGTGGGGGTGGGGTATTTTAGGCTGATGAATAGGTTTTGGAACTGGATCGAGGTGGTGGTTGCACATTGTTAGTGTTCTAAGCTTCTGCACAGCAAAGGAAACTGCCAACAAAACTAAAAGGCAACTTACTGAGTAGGAGAGGATATTTGCAAATGACGCTATCTGATAAAGGGTGAGTAACCAGAGTATACAAAGAACTGATACAACTCAATGCCCCCAAGCCTGAATAACCTGATTAAACACAGGCAGAAGACATGAACAGACATCTCTCGAAAGAAGACATCCAGCTGGCCAACAGTCACATGAAACGGTGCTCAACATCCCTCATCGTCAGGGAAATACAAATCAGAACCACGATGAGATACCGCCTCACACCTGTCAGAATGGCTAAAAAGCAGACACACAAGAAACAACAGGTGTGTTGGTGAGGTCGCAGAGAAAAAAGAATACTCTCGCACTGCTGGTGGGAATGCAAATGGCCACAGCCTCTGTGGAAAACAGTATAGATGTTCCCCAAACAAGAGCTACCCTGCTGTCCAGCAATTGCACTGTGGGATATTTACCCCCCCCAACACAAAAACTCCAATTCAAAGGGAGGCAGGCACCCCTAGGTTTATTGCAGCGCTATCTACAATAGCCAAACGAGGGGCGGATAAAGTAGTGGTATATACAATGGAATGTTGCTCACCCACAACAAAGAATGAAATCTTGCCATTTGCAACAACGTGGATGGAGGTAGAGAGTATAGTGCGAAGCGAAACAAGTCCGTCAGAGAAAGACAAATACCATATGATCCCGCTCATGTGGAATTTAAGACGTAAAACCAGCAAATCAAAAAGATGAAGGAAAAGGGATAGAGACAAACCAAGAAACAGACTCTCGGGCGCCTGTGTGGCTCAGTCGGTTAAGAGTCTGACTTTGGATCAGGTCATGATCTCGCCGTTTGTGGGTTTGGGCCCCGCATCAGGCTCTCTGCTGTCAGCACAGAGCCCGCTTTGGATCCTCTGTCCCCGCCTCTCTCTGCCCCTCCCCCACTCCGGTGCACTCTCTCTCTCTCTCTCTCGCTCTCTCTCAAAAATAAAATCAACAAAAAATAAATTAAAAAAGTAGCAGACCCTTAACTATAGAGGACAAACTGATGGTTCCCAGCGGGTGGGTGGGGGGAGGGGATTAAAGCGTTCACTTATCACGATGAAAAAAAAATAAGATGGAAAAAATATTTACAAGAAAAAAAATAAAGTGGTTAGTTTTATATTATGTGAAGTTCATCTCAAAAAAAAAAAAGAAAAGAGGCACGGTCGGGTGCATGAGCGCTCTGTTGTATCCAGGGCACCCAGGTGCAAATGGAACCCCGGCCTCCAGGGCCACCCTCGTTTAGGGATAAAGAGAAACCCGAGTCCCCTCTCCTGGCCGCATTACCAATGTCAGAATTCCCCTGGGAATCTTGGGCCCCTGGCGGTGTCCTGAGCGGAGGACTATGCTGCTCGCACACATCCTCGTGGGAACAGGTGGGCTCCCTGGTCCAGGTTTAAGGAGCAAAGTTTATTCTCAAGTGGATCTCCTGAGATGTACGAGGGCGCCTCCTCCCATTGCCAAGGCAACCACCACTCCATCAGAAGAGGCTCAGGCCATTTTCAAGAGAGGCAGGAGAGAGAACATTGACCCTTCTCTTCGGGGTTCCATCTGGTGTTCCTATCTGCTCGCGGGCTCTTGGGGCCCACGTTAGCTTTGTAAATGTCACCTGGAAGACTGGAGCTCCTGGCAAGACAAAGCAAGAATGACACGTGCCATCCTGGGGTGTGCTTTGCAGCGTCCTGGGTCTCCCCACAGGATAAGGTGAGAGCCCGGGGTACATCGGTGGGGGGACAGGAAGGATGCGGGATCTAGCTATCCAACCAGTGGTGAATCCCAAAAGAGGGGGTTAAGAGTGACCCGAGCTTGCAGGTTGAAGAAGGCAAGCGTGGGTTTCTAACCCTCCCTGGGAAAATGAGGGTTTCTGCTCACCACAGAGGCACTCACGAGATGGACAAAAAGAGGGCAAAGGACCAAATGAACCCCCAGGAGAGCTGGTTTGGGCCACCCACGATAAAGAAATGTGCCGGTGTTAGAGAACTGGGGCAGAGGACAGCCAGGCGGGTTCAGGGTGGTTTTGGTGACTGCTGGACGGGGTGGGGTCTGGCCCCTCCTTACTCAGTTTATGGCTTGCCCTGAATCCACCGGAGTTAGACGTGGTCTCCTCACAGGGAGCCCCCAGTAGCTTCTCAGGATTACTTCCTTTGCCTATCCCCCTCCCCCCCACCCCCGTCCTTTCTCGCAATGCTCTCCTTGAAAGAATATCCCTACGATGAAAGAGACTCGGAAATTGGATCACGGGCTCATTATTGCTCATCTTGAAGAAGCCCCAGGGAAAAGGAGAAGTGTTGAAAATCTAGGAGCAGGCAAAGTGCCTTGACTTCTTATCCAAATGGATATTGGAAATGATAGGCTGAGATTTTGACAGCAGATTACAAAACAGGTGGCTTGAGAATACTTAAAAAAACAAAAAACACAAAACAAAAACGGTCTTCCATTTTGTTTGTGGTCTGTTGATCCGGGGGAAAGTCCTAGACCTGGCGATGACAATACTCTGGGCAGTGGTGTGACCACACCCCATCTTGCCTGTTTTCTAGATGGTCCACGTGAGTCTCACTTCTCGGGCAGGATGGCTAGCTCTGCTGGGGGAGGGGTGGGTAGCTGGGACCTCCCCTGGGGTCTTTAGGGGTCCTGCAATGTCTTTGCACTGGGCACATTGGACAAGTGCTATAGGTTTGTTGAACGGGATTTAGATTTCCTGAAGACCAAAGCGGGGGTTCCTGGAAGGAGATACGCAATGTGGAAAACAGCCAGTAAACCTAGAACTTTTTTTTTTTTTTTTAACGTTTATTTATTTTTTAAGAGACGGAGAAACAGAGTGTGAGTGGGGAAGGGGCAGAGAGAGAGAGGGAGATACAGAATCCGGAGCAGGCTCCAGGCTCTGAAGTTGTCAGCACAGAGCCATGAGATCCTGACCACCAGCCGTGAGATCCTGACCTGACTGGAAGTCGGACCCTTCACTGAGCCACCCAGGCGCCCCAAACCTAGAACCTTTTAGAGCAGTAAGTTCAAATGCTGCCTGGGTCCCTTACTGTGGCTGTGGGCGGCTCTTAGAGCTTCTCCGGGTCTTAATGTCCTTATCTGAGCAATGAAGATGATAAATGATATACACAGAAGTGTAAAAATTAGGCAGATGTCAGAGCCCTATCACAGCAAGAATTACGTTTTGAGCCTTTGTTAAGCGGCAGGCATCCCTTCTCTTCCTATGCCTTTCCACACTTAACCCACATAACCCCATGAGGTGGGTTCCATTATTATGTCCACTTTGTGAACTAGGAAACCGAGTCTCAGGAATGGTGTGTCCAAGGCCATCTGTTAAGGGACACGGACAAAGCTGAAATTGAAACCCAGGACAGGCTGGCTAAAGAAATCCCTGCAATGATCCAGCACAGTGGTTCCCAAGCCTGACCGTGCATCAGAGTCCCCCAGAAGGCTTGTTAAAATACCTATCTCTGGGCCCCACCCCAGAGTTTTCCACCCAGTAGCGCTGGGGCGAGGCCCTAGAATTTGAGTTGCTAGCAAGTTCCCAAGTGATGTTTATGCGGCGGGTCTACGACCACTTTCTGGCGTCACTGCTCTGCAGAAGAGTAGCTACTAAGCAGAGGGCCGTTCAAAACATAAAAGACCAAACCTATGAAAGCGGTTACGCCAAAGGGCGCAGTGGCACGCTCAAGGGCGGGAAGCTCGAGGCATGGGTTCGAATCTTGACTCTGCCATAAGCGCGTGCCCATCTCAGCAGGGTTAATTGCGAAGCATCCTCTGAGGCCACGCGGGGGAAGCATCCTGGTGCTCCAGGACCAGCGTCCCGGGTCCTGTGATCGCGCCGGGCTCCGGGCTTGGCTCCCGGGCCCGCGGTCGCGCGCCCCTCTCCATCCGCGCGCGCTCGGCTGCCCGAGTCCAGCCGGGCAAGCGTTGCCATGGCAGCGCCGCGGGCGGGGATGCGGGAGGCCGGGCTCGCCCTTTTGTGCCGCGGGGGCGGCGGCGCGCTCCCCCCACCCACCCTCGCGGGCTCGGACCCCCGGGCGGGGGCGGGGGGAAGGCTGCGGGGGGTTGCAGGGGCCGGGGGGGGGGGAAGCGCGAGCCGGGCGCCGGGGCGCGGGCCGGGGGTGGGGCGCCGCCGCCCGCCAGCCGCTCCCGCATTAAAATTTCATGGGCGCTGCAGCAGCTACAAAGACGACGCCGGCTGCGCTCGGGGGACCAGAGGGAGGGAGGCTGCGGACGAGTGCGGGGAGGAGTTTGCGATGGGAGGCGCTTGCAGGGGCTCCCCCAGTTCTGCGCGGTGAGCCCGGGCACAAAGAGCCCTCTGCACTCGCGCCGCAGGACCGCGGAGCCGAGGTAAGCCGCCGCCCCGGGCTCGCAGCCCTGCCTCCCTAAGCGTCCTGCTCCCGCGCCGGAAACAGCCGAATTCCCCGAGGTCGGGTCGAGGGTGGGTCCCAGGCTCCCAGGCTCCCAGGCTCCCAGGCAGGGTTCAGGGGGATGGCAGAGGCTGCCCGAAGTGCCCCTCGTCTGCGGGATGAACGGCTTCTGCCGCCCGCACTTGTCCTGGGTGGGGCTAGGGGGACCGAGAGGAAGGATGCGCCGGGAATCTAGCGCGGGTGGGGGTCTTGCAGTCCCCATCCGAGGGCGAACAAAGACCCTCCCCACCCCCCACCCCCCCGCGGCCAGCCAGGGAGCGGGGGACCCTGGACCTTCTGGGCTCGCCAGGTTAGCAGGTAACTGGCCAAGCCTCGGACAGAGCCCGCAGGGGCTCGGAGCTGGGGGTGGGGGCGGGGTGCTTGGGCCCCTCTTCCCTCCTGCCGAGCCCACCGCCCAGAGCCCGCCCCTGCCCCATCGGTGGGACTCCGCTTCCAGCTGCGCGGCGTGCTGGGTGGGTCCAGGGGGATGCGGAAGGCAGGAGAACCGCCTTCCTTGAGAAGAATAATGCCAACGACAAAGATAATGATAATACATCAGTTCACAGCGAGCTTACTTTACGCCAGCCTCTGCTTTGCCCGCATTACCACAACAGTCCCACGAGCAGGTGAGAACCCCATTTTAAAGATGAGGACGCTGAGATCCGGAGAGGGTTAGGTACGCGTCCAAGGTCACGCAGCCAGTGATCTTGCGATCCGGGTATGCAGGAGTCCAAAAGCCCATGTCCAATCCCCAAACAGGTCTGGGGAGCCCTCAGCCCTCACTAGCCCCCTTTCCACATCTCCTCTCCAGTACCCTCTAGACAGGCTGGAAATCCAAGAGGGGGGGTGCGCCAGATCTCCGGCCCTGGGCTGGAGAAATTGCTTCTGGGACTCTGCAGGGAGAGGCCTGGGGCGGTGGCGGGGCGGGGGGGGGGGGGGGGGAACGGGGTGCGGCGGCTGGATTCCCTACCCTCATCCCGGGCTCCAGACCAGCGGCCGCCGCGCGCACATTGCTGGCGCGCACAACCCACTGCAGGGCCGCCGCGGGGAAAACGCCCCCACCTGCTGCTGGGGGGGAGGGGGCAGGGGAGAGAGGCCGTAGTGCGGGGAGGGGAGGGGAGGGGAGGGGAGAGAAAGGCGAGAAACCGTGCGGGAAGAGGCTTTGTTTTTCTCGGTGCCAACCCCAGACGGAGCGCTAACGCGGGCACCTGGGAGCTTAGCGATCGCCTGGGTTCGGTGGGGGTCGGGCGGGGTTGGGGGGGGAGGTGGGGATGACAGGGAAACCTGAGGACAGCGGTTCTCAGACTTCAGGGGCGTCGCTTCACATATGCAGATGTCCGTGCCACGTGGCCAGGGGATGAGTCAGCAGGACTGGGGTGGGGCTGGGCATCTGGATGTTTACTCAGACCCCTCCTCCCCCTCATCCAGCAGGTGGCCAGACCATCGGTTGAGGGAACAGTACCCCGGACCTCTCTCCCTCCCCCCCGCCCCCGCCCCCTCAGCGCAGAAACATGTCGCAGTCCTGGCAAAATGGTTTCCTCTGGGACACTTTACCAGTGCCTAGCTTCGGGTGGCATTGAACTCATCTTAGCTGACTCCGATTAATTTCCCGTTGAAAGAATTCTACCGGTAGCATCCCCTATGCCCCTCCGCACCGGCCTATTATTATTTGACCACCCTGGCCACGGAGAAAGGTTCAGAAACGCAGCCTGCATCCTTCTTGCTGCATTTTGGGGTCTGTCCCCCCACTCTTTCACGGAGGAGAGAGCTGGTCTTCAGAGTCCCCCCCTCAAAGGAACCATAACTCCTTACGCGAGCTTTAGAAGAACCACCCTCTGTGCCCGCATTCAAAGCGAGAATTTTATAATTTTTGGTGATTTTTACAAGGAATCAAGAAGTTTAACAAAATGGATGAGAATTGTAGAAGGTTGGAAAAGACAAACGTGTTCTACTCATCCTCTATTGTTGGACCCGCCAGGCGTTTCCATTTCTTTCCTTTCCTTCCTTCCTTCCTTTCTTCCTTCCTTCCTTTTTCTTTCTTCTTTCTTTTCTTTCTTTCCTTTCTTTCTTTCTTTCTTTCTCCTTCCTTTCCTTCCTTCTTTCCTTTCTTTTTCTTTCTTTCTTTCTTTCTTTCTTTCTTTCTTTCTTTTTTTTCAACTTCATTTTTTAAGGCCCCTTCTCTGGATGTGATCTGTGCTTCCGCTCAGGACAGGATTATTTATGCTCTTTGAATTTATCACCCATCCGGAGGGTGTGGTGTGGTGGAAAGAGAAGGGGTTGAGAGTTACACCGCGTGAATCCTTCTCCCCACCTACTTTTTAGGTCAGCTTCAGCCAGGAAGCCATTTCCCTCCTCTGAGCCCCAGTCCCCTCATCCGTAGAGTGGGAATCAGAATCTCTGCCTTCAAAGACCGTCGTGAGGCTGTGAAGCAGTATATGTGAAAGTGCCTGCAGCCTGTAGGTATTTAATAAAGATATTACTGCTTAGTCTTCCCACTGTGTACCTGCTGGGGACACTTACGTGGCCCCTGAATCTTGCGTTGACACCCAGTTATTTGCTTTTATTTGTGTTGGGGCTGTTGGTTCCTCTCCTGGGTGACCCTTGGGCTGTTTGAGTTGGGCGGGGGGAGGGTGTTTCTGGAGCCCTGGGTCCATTGTGCAAGTTCAATGGGCTGGTGAATAACTTATAGGCTAGCCCTTTGTTCCCAAGGGGATCCTTCCTCTTGTCTCTGAGGCCTGGCTCATCTGTCAGCTGGAGCTCTGTGGAACAATAGCCAGAGAGACACAGGGGCAGAGGCAAAGGGCAGCTGAGAGTGACATCTGTCTCTGTACTCCTCTCCAGGCTGATCAGATCAGATGAAACAGGTGTCCCCTCCCCCCTTGTGGTCCGGGTGGGGCCCTGTGGAAGCTGGATGAGTCATGGAGGGGAGGGGGAGATGGAGTCAGTGTGTACTCCAAGGGATGGAGTAGATAACCAATGCCTCGACAATTTAGTGGCCATTTACCAGGGTTCTTGCTGGGCGCTGCCTCCTGGAGACCCCGTGAAAAGCCTGGGAACTGGGCATGACAGATGAGCACTTGAGGCTCAGAGAGGTGGAGCGACGAGCTCCAGATCACACAGCCAGTTGGAAGGAGAGTCAGGACTGGCCCCTGGGTCTCGGCTGACCCCGAAACGTGTGTTTATAACTACTCCACCTCCTCTCCTAAATGTCAGCCTAATCAGTTGCCTCTCGAAGCCACTGGAATGAAATGACCCGAGATGGTGTAGCGATCATGGACCAGGTACCCCCCAGTAGTGCTGTCCATGGTGTTGGGGTTCACACATACCTCCCTCCGGCCTTTCCCCAGATAATCCCCACCCCGTATTTGAACGCAAGCCTTCTGCCGCTTTGGGGTTCAACAAGCCTGTTGAGAATCCAGCTGCGCTCCTTCCCAGCTGGGTGATGTTGGAGAAAGGCACTTGACTCCGAACCTCAGTTTCCTCGTCTGTAAAATGGGGACAGTGAAACCCCGTTTATTCTTTCGGCAGGCAGGAAACTAACATTTAGTTTAACCTCACCTCTAAACTAACATTTAGTTTATCATCTTTCTCCTTCTTTGGCTCTTCCCTCCCTCCCCCCTCCCCCCAGCAGCTCAGGGGCTCCCTTGTTTGAGGAAGAGTTGAAATTCGAATTTCGGAGTTCCTCTTTTGTGTATGCCCTGCTTGCATCTGTCCAGAAGCCGGGCTTTCTGCTGCTCTACAGACGCCTCTGTTTCCCTCGGCACGTCTCCTGCGCATCTCGTTATTCCTGGGAGGTTCCTGCTGTTTTGTCGGTACTCACTCATCCAGAGCAATTTAGGCCAACATCTCCCCGTATGCCAGCTCTCCGAGCAGCTATTTTATTCCAGAGTCAGGGAAAAAAAAAAAGCCCAAATCCAGAGGGACCCTAAAATGCAACCAAATGCAGGTTTCCCTGGCAGCTGTTTCTCCGTTACCAGGAACGGCACAGAGTTTAGGGGGAAAAAATAACCCACCGATGGTGTTAATGAGCCGTGTGTGCAAAGGGAGTACTAACAGCATAAGAAAATAATAGAATGCACGCTAATAGGTAAGTATTTATCGTCCCAGGTAATCCTCACGGCGGCCTTGTAAGGTGGGCACCATTATTATCTCCATTTTGTGGATAAGAAGACAGGCCCAGAGGGGTGGTGCACTTCCCCAGTGCGGCCCAGCAGGATGGAACCCCGGGCCCGGAAGCCCTTGTCCTGTCCAATGCATCACGATGGTTTGCTACCACGATACCTCCCGGTTTCCTGTTTTGCTTCTGATCTGAGGAGATCAGTTTTGGTAAATGCTGCGCTTTTAGAACAGGACCCTGGCATCTATTTTCCAACATACTTGTGGGTGCATATTTATTCCCCTACCCTTCTCTCTCTCTCTCTCTGACAGCTGGGGGCACCTCCCTGCCCACCCACGTGGCTCCAGACGTGTCTACGTGCCTACCATGACCCTGACCGCATCAAAGGAGTAACCAAGGTGACCCTGAGATAATAGACACCGGCTTCATGCTATGAAGTCCCGTCTGTGTGGAAAGCCCCAGAATCTCAGAGGTAGGAGGGACCTCTAGAATCTTCTGGGGCCCAACCCCTGCAATCAAAGCTTCCCTGGTGGGGCCCCTGACCTTGGCTTGAAGTGGGGGGTTGTGTGGGCCAGCGGGAGCTGAGACACCGGGGCCCTGGGGCCCACCATGGGAGAATCGGACTCTTCTCGATTCTTATTCTCTGTGGTTACCTCTCAAGGAGTATTGAAAACTAGCATTATTGGATTACAATTTCCATACAATAAAACGCACCCATTTAAAGCCTGTATCTCAATGTGTTTTGCCAAATGTCGACACTTGTGTAACCATCACTACAATCAACATCTGGAACATTCTCATCACCCCAAAATGTTCCCCTGTGTCCCTTCCCTGTATGCCAATCCCCTCGCAGCCCCAGCCCCAGCCCCAGCCCCAGTCCCAGGGAACCACCGATCTGCTTTCTAGGCCTATAAACTAGACTTGTTTTCTCTAAAGTTCCATTAATATGGAATCTTTGGTGTTCGGCCTTCTTTTGCTCAGGGTAAGGTTTTTTGAGGGTGAGGTTTTGAGTTCATACTTGTTATTGTATGGATCAGTAATTCAGTCCTTTTTTGGGTCTGACCTGATGGAGACGTGGCTTAAATGGCATAGAACTCATCTCAGGTGCACGGTTCGATGATTTTTTGTAAATTTACCAAGTCGAGCAGCCCCTGTTGTCAGCCTATTTTGGGCTATTTTCGTTGCCCCCCGTAAGTTTCCCCCACACCCCCTTACTAATGTCTGCTGTCCCACTTTGGATTCCAGACGACCACAAGTCTACTCTCTGTCTCTGTAACTTTGTCTGTTCTGGACATTTCATAAAAATGGAGCCAACCAGCACGCGGTCTCTTGTGCCTGGCTTTTTTCACAACGTGGTATGTTTTCAAGGTTTGTAGTGCGTAGCAGGCATTTGTTCCTGTCGACTGATGAGTAGATTTCATTATAAGAATGTACGAGCGTTCATTTATCCTTCCACCAAGATGGGATTTTAACTTGATCTGTGTTCCCTACCTGGGGTATACGCAGCCCCACCCTGGGAGGCATATCATGCCGCGGGATAGAGATGGCCCGTATTTCTGGGACATCAGCATTAGGCAAAGATTTGAGTACATGGTGAAAATGGTTTTTGGAGTACTCACAGCGTGCCAGGCACTGGCTAAACCTCTGAGGATAATTCATGTTGAGTCACACATCGGGTGCGTGGGGTTGGGGAGCCATGGTCTCACCTGGTTCATCTCACCTTCACGCCCTCGCTTTCCTTTCTGCCCTCCTGGCGAGCTTTCAACTTGACCCAGGGGCTGAAGTTTCCCTTGAAACCTTCATTGCCATGTTGACATCAGGGTCCGCAGGGCCAGGGGAAGGGCCTCTGTGTCAAGCGATGCTCCCTTGAGCAGCCTGGGGTCTATTTACAGCATCCAGCAAGCTCCTGGGAGAGAGGGAAGAGAAGGGGAGGAGAGAGAAGGGGATTTCCGGATTCTTCCTGAACATTCGTGACCACCCTGGGCAGCAGCCTGACAGATAAGTATTCCAATTTACCAGTGCCGCCCCCCCTCCCCCCACTGCCCCCCCCCTCCCAGGTCCGTGCACGAAAGCGTAGAATCTCTCACAATCCTGTGGGAGGGAAATTGGCGAGGCCACTTTTCAACCCCTCTACGTCACAGACCAAGCCCTTGTCCCCATTATATGGGGCCCCAGACAGGGGCGTTTCCACCCCGCTTTTTGGCACGGAAGCCAGCATTTTGTCAGTTCCGCCACGAGGACCTTCTGTAGGCTGGAGTTTGGCGACCTCTTGAGTCCCCGTCGATCTGGTGTCAGAAGGAGTCAGAAGGAGACTGGGGACTCCGGGCGGCTCTTCTCAGTTCCGGCCCTTTGTCATCATATTTGTGAGACTTGGCCAGGGCCCCCTTTACCTGGCAGTTGGGCAGGGAGGCCAACACTGTGATGATGGGCCACGTTCTCCTCTCCGGGTCTGGACCCGTGTCCCGAGTCTCAGGTGCCTGTAGAGAGTGGTGGGCGCACACTGAGCCATCCCCTGACTCTCCTGGCACGGGTCTGCCAGCTGAAGAAGATAGCTTAGCTGTCACCAGGAGCAAAACCTGGGACATGATCCTGGGTCAGGGTTAGCAGGCCGACGGGGACAGATGGGGGCAGAAAAATAACTGAGGGTGAGTTGTAGCCCCCTCCCCCCCATTTCCTGTCCACTGCCTCAAACTGTGGGTTAGTATTGTGCACTCTGGGTGAACGCAGGGCTGGAAGGATCCCAAGGCTCAGAGAGAGAGAGAGAGAAAGAGAGAGAGCGGGGCAGGCTTCCCATGGCTACACAAGATGGCAGAGCTGAATCCGACCTCTGGATCCCTGACTCTGGTCCCTGCCTCCACTCGGCTGTTGCCAAGCTGACCTTGCCTTACTTTGTCCTGGGTCCCCTTCTGCTGTTGCTGGGGAACAGGGAGGTGGGTGAAGGAGCCCCCCCCTTATCCCGAGGACATTCTGGGGTGGGAGGAAGGGAGGTGGAAGGGGGATGTGCCTGGGCCCAGCCTCCCTGGCTCTGGGGGCCTTCTCGTTAGCAGAGAGTTCTGGCCAGTTCGGGCGTGGGGAGGGGGCCTGGGTGCAGTTTCCTCCTGCAGCGTGGTGGGCTTTTTTGTCTTCCAGGATGGGATCTACACGGAGAAGGAGCCGGGAGCTGGGCCTGGGCTGCCAACATGTTGTCTGGGTGCAGCCAGGTAAGCCTGGGTAGGCATGGGGGGAAGGAGGTTGCACTGAAGTTAGTTTTATGGGGGATGATTGTCCCCCTAGCCAGGCCCCTCCCCAGACCCAGGGTCCGGCCAGAACACTCGTGCTCATGAGCAGAAGGCCCAGGAGCCGGGTGGCTGGAAGGCTTGCTCTGGGTGGGGGCATGTGGGGCCCAATCAAGACCACTATGGGCGTGTTATGGCAGATTTCAGTACGTTCCTTCATTCAGTATAAACACGGACTGAGCATCATCTCCAGGCTAGACCCCGGGAATCCAGACCTTCACCCTCTCAGACCTTCCCTGAGAAGGTTCCACCCTCTCAGACCTTCACACAAGAACATGCTTTATCACGGTCTCGGCGAGGGAGTGAGCTCCCCGTCCAGGGAGGTGTGTGTGTGTGTACTGGGGGAGGGTGGTACAGGGGTTCTGTCAGTGGAATGTTGTAAAGGGAATCCCAGCCTCCTGGGGACCTTGAAGGCTCTTTCTGCCCACCTGAACCCTTGTCCTTTTTCTACCCATGATGCCCTTGGCCTTGCTCTGGGCTCCCACTATTGCTTTTCTGTTCCCTGAGCCAGTCCTGCCAGGGTAGGGAAACTCTATTCCTGAGTTTCTCCTAAAAGTCAACAGTGCCTATGGGGTGCCTGGGTGGCTCAGTCGGTTGAGCCTCTGACTTCGGCTCAGGTCATGATCTCGAAGTTCGTGAGTTCAAGCCCCGCGTCAGGCTCTGTGCTGACAGCTCAGAGCTTGGAGCCTGCTTCGGATTCTGTGTCTCCCTCTCTCTCTGCCCCTCCCCTGCTTGCTCTCTCTCTCTCACTCTCAAAAGTAAATAAACATTAAAAAAGAACCCAAAAGTCATCAGTGTCTAAAACCCCTACCCCCACCCTGTCTAGGGAGGCTGGGGGGTCTCTAAAGGTGCACCCCCCACCCCGCTCAGATGTGGGATTATGTTGGGGGATGCGGGGTGCGGGGGATAGAGGCCGTGCTCACACCCTAACTCGCTGCATTTCCCCCAGGTGGCTCAGCCCGGCCCCGTCTCCAGGACTCCTGCCTGGTCTTCCCTTTGGAGCCCTGGTGACTCTGGACTCTGGCCACAGTGACGCAGGGAGCAGCCTTTGGTGGTTTTCTCGGACTCTGGACAAGTCCCCAAAGCCGTCATCCTTCCACTGAGATAAAGGCCCCTCCTGGCTGGCGCCCGGCTGAGGACAGGCCGTAGCTCCGGAGGACAGCCCGAGGGAGGGGTGTGAGGGAGCCTGGCTGCCCACTGCCCCTCTGTGTCCCACCTGGACCCCGCCTGTTGGGGCACCTGTTGCCGTCTGGGCCCGGAGGCTGCTTCTCGACCCTGTGCCGACTGGATTCCTCTCTGTGGCCCTGCCGGTGGCCAGCCGGAGCCCCGCCTGGGCCAGGGCCCCACTGACTGCACCCTTGCCACAGCTGGACGCTACAGGATGGTGCAGGGACACAGGGATGGGCGTTGGGGTGGAGCTGCAGGGAGGACAGACAGCTTTGTGGGCTCCGTCAGCTGGAGTCCGTCTTGCGTCCTTTGCCTTGAGTGGTTCTCATTTTTGTGGTGCTCTTTGGATGAGGCTTTTCTGCGCTTCTCCTCTGCCTCACGGTCGCAGGGAGGAGGCGGGCAGGGTCTGGGAGGAGCCCGAGCCTCCCCCCAGTGTTGTTGAGGTCTTGGAGGGGGGCAGTTGGAGGGGCAGAAGGTGCCCGATCCTGAAAGGGGAGGGTTTGCAAGAGATGAGGAAGCCCAGGCCAGGAGGGAGACGACAAACTGAGCCTTATTCCCACTGTCCAAAGGGCCCGGGCTGGATCCAGCCTTGTCCCCAGGCTTGAGGGGTCGGGTCGGCCCGGCCTGATGACAGACCCCCTGTTTGCTGTTGCACTCGTCTTTCATTCTGTCCTGGGGGGGCAAAGGCAGGCAGGGCGGGCCCCACGCACACGCGGCACCCCCCCCCCCCCCCCCCCCCGCCCCATCAAAGGCTTACCTCCACAAGCATCTCTCCATTCTCCCCTCGTTCTGGCCCCTCTGGAGGGGACGGTCTGGTGCCTGCACAGGAGCGGCCTGTGGCCTTCCATAGGCAAGCTTCAAAGCTGGGAGGGCTTTTCCCGGGGTGGAGAGGGGGCCTGTGTTAGCTCGAGCCGCTGTCACAGGATAGCGCAGCCTGGGTGGGGCGGGGCTCAAACAGCAGAAATGTGTTTTCTTATAGTTGTGGCAGCTGGAAAGCCAAGATCAAGGTGCCACGGTTGGCTTCTCCTGAGGCATCTCTCCTCGGCTTGCAGATGGCCACCTTCTCGCTGTGTCCTCACGTGGCCTTTTCTCTGTGCACATGTATGGGGTGGGCGGGGGGGAGCGGAGTGAGGCGGAGGGACAGATGTGGTGTCACTTCCTCTTTTTATAAGGAGGCCGGTCCTATCTTATTAGGGTCCCATGCTTATGGCCTCGTTGAACCTTAATGTCCTTGGTAAAAGCCCCATCTCCAAATATGGCTACACTGGGGGTAGCCATATGGCTTCAACCTACGAATTTGGGGAGGGGGACACGATCCAGTCCATACAGGTAGTCACGGCAAATGTGGAAAGTGGGAGCCATCTTCCCTCCGGCATCCCCAGCGCCACGGGGCGGGGAGCGGGGGGCAGAAAGAGCAGAGGAATGGGGAGTAGGGACAGAGTGCAAGGGGCACCAGGCTGGATGGTCCCCGTGCCTTGGCGACACACGGAACTGGCTGGACCAGGGCAGCAAGAGAGAGTCCCAGGAGGAGGAGGGCCTTGGAAGAGCCTGGGCTTTGGAGCCCAAGGCTGCATCTCTGCCACTTAACCTTGGGCACGTGACCTCATCTCTGCGAGTCCGATGTCTACTCTGAAACAGCAGCCATCTGCTCAGCTGGGGCGGTGGGGGGGGGGGGGCTGGCGTGCAGGGAGGGTTCAGTGTAGGCCCCTGCCTGCCCAGGGCTGGGCTCCTGGCCGGTTGCTCACGATACACTCCCCTCGCTTTCGGGGTTTAGATTTAGGGCTTGTGGAGTTTTGGTGCCCTGGAGGTGCCAACCCAGCATCTTCTGACCCAGAAGCACTTCCATCTGACTAGCCCTTCCCCTGCCATCCATCTCGAATCAGCTTGGGGAAGTGGCTGCACTGCATGGCCTTCGGAGTAGCTCCGAATGCCTCCCGGGGTATCCTCTTATCAGGATTGAGCACCTACTCTGGGCCTTTTTCTGTGCTGGTCGCTTGCAGCGGCGGGGGGTGGGGGGGGGTGGGGGGTGGGATATAGGTGAAGCTCTGGCCGTGATTGAAACCTTCAGGATTGCACGGCCACGGAATTGGAATTGGGAGAATCGGAGAACGGGGCAGAGAACAGTCCACTGAGGCACGGGTTCTGAGTGCTTGGGGGGATGGGGGTGGGAGTAAGATGCCAGAATGACTTGCACAGACTTCAAACCAGGGCCTTGAAGGATGAGAAAGATGTGGCTCAGCTGACAGGTTCCAGGTCCCTGGAAGAGATTCCCAAAGTCAGTCCTAGGAGATCCCATTGCTCGCTCTCTCTCTCCCTGTCTCTCTCTCTCTTTTAAAGTGAGTTCAAGTGCAACAGGTTTCTAGAATGCAGGACTTATCAGAGCCTTGCAAGCGCTGATGGGAATTGTGAGTCCTCAAGGGCAGACAGGACTCTGTGTCCTCCCCCTTTATGGCAACAGAACCCTTTTCTTATGGAGCATCGTTTAAGACTGAGGGGGCAGGAGGCTGGGGCTCTTGGGGCTCAGAATGGGGACACCACAGCAGGGATAGGAGATGATATAGCTCGGCACACTCAGGGGCTCTGTAGGACCAGCTGGAAAGGCAGCAGACAGGAGGGGCGGGGGAGTGGGAACTGGGTTCCAGGAGTCAGGTGAGCTCTATGTAGTTTTGGTCTGGCCGGAGATGGCGGGCGGGCGGGGGGGGGGGGGGTGGAGGGCAGGCCAGTGGCTGGGGTAGCCGGCATCCTGGCAGGTGGTGGAGGATGTGGTGCCTCTGGACTTAATGCCACTGGGAAGACGCTGGTGTGTGCGTGCCTGAGTGTGACAGGATCCAGCCTTCTGGGAAGGGGCTGACCAGAACCAGGCAGGGGTTTCCAGCCAGGACGAGCAGGTTCTATTTTCGGGGGACCGGACTGTTCTGAGGGAGGAGGCCCGCGGCCAAGCAAATCGGGAAGCCAAATGCTTTGGGGCAGGGTCCGCGGGATGGGCTCGAGTGTGGTGGTGCTGAGGAGCTTGGAGGCGGGCCCCTGCCCTGGTCAGGCCCAGCTCGCTGGCTGGTGGGGGGGGGGCGGTGGGGGCTCGGGAGGCCTCTGGAGCTGCAGCCGAGCGGCCGGGGCTGTGATGCATGGTGTGATTAACCTACTAACCCAGGGCTCGGCCGGGACGCTGTGGCGTGTGACGAGGTGCCTGGCCTTCTGCCAACCAACTAACCCACTAACCAGGCCCGAGCATGCCCTACTAACCCCCCGCAGCCCGACCCTACTAACCTGGCAGCTCATGGGCCTTCCAAGGGGCTGGGACGTGGGGGCAGACGATGCTCCAGAAGGCCCTGCCCAGTGGCCTGGGATCTCTGTGCAGACCCGCATTGCGGGACGGGGCATGCAAACAGGACTCGCCAACTCTGCCATTTCCTGCTGAG
This sequence comes from Leopardus geoffroyi, assembly GCF_018350155.1. Lineage (NCBI taxonomy): Eukaryota > Metazoa > Chordata > Mammalia > Carnivora > Felidae > Leopardus > Leopardus geoffroyi. The sequence goes on along the minus strand of NC_059339.1, from coordinate 25,982,110 downwards.
CCATTTTGAGCAAGCCACCTCACCTCTCTGAACCCCTTTCCTCAGCAGCACAATGGGAGTACTGATTTTCACCTCAAAGGCTGCAGCGAAGATTCCCAGGAATGTAAAAATTCTTGAGACGTGGCAGATGTTTAAAAAATATATAAGGGGCGGGGGCGGGGGGCGTGGAGAGCCCAGAAAACCCGACTGATCATATCCCCTGCCTAGGCCCTGGTCCCTCTGGGGAGTTCTGCACACAGACCCCCCCTGCCTGGGGCCAGACTTTCGCTTTGAACCCTGTCTCTTCCCCACATTCTTCCTCCTTCTCAGCTTTCTTTCCGTAGGCAGCTCTTTTGTTCAATTACTAACCTGTCTAACCCGGGGGGGGGGGGGCCTCAACTGCACCCCGACTGCCCCTTAACCGACTAACGGACCTGTGTGTGTTCTTCCTTTTCTCCTAGTGACTCCTGTGTGTGTCTGCTGAGGTGCCCCCGTCCGCTGGTGCTGTGCTCTGACTTACTAACCCGGCCCCTACTAACCTGGTTTTCTCTTCTTACTAACCCCAGCCCTGCCGAGCTCTGGGCGCCCCTCCTTTTGGCAAGCAGAGGTCCTGGGGCTGGTCCTGCAGACAGGTGCCTCACTTTGCCGCCCCAAGAGGCTGGGAGTTCGGAGTCCACTGGGTCAGGTCTAAGGCAGGGGACAGCCCTATTCAGCCACGCGAGTGGCCTAGGGGAGGAGGCGGTCATGGGGAGATGGGAGGCTGGCCTCTGAGCAAGAGAGAGCGTCTCTCTGCGCAGACGTCTGGTGGCCACTGGGAGTGGGCGGGGCCAGGGAAGCTTCTGGGGTGTGAGAGTGGAGGCCTGCGTGTCTAGAACACGGAGTCCTGGGCTTTTCCCGCCAACAGGCAGAGAGATGGGGCCTGTGTAGCCCTCTTTGGAGGGAAGTGAGGACAGAATTCTCCCCCCTGGAAAGCACCAGGTGGAGGCACTGTCCTGCACCGGAAGTCAATGGGGGTGCGTGTCGGAAGTCAGCGAAGGGGGCGGGGCCCACACGGGAAGTCAGGAAGCGGAGCCTTCCCCTACACAGGAAGTCAACGAAAGGGGCCTCTCCCACACTGGGAATCCCTGAGTAGAGCGTTCAGTACGGGAAGTCGGCCAGAGGGGCGTTTCTCACACCGGAAGTCAGTGAGAGGGACGGCCCACCTTATCACCAGGCATGAGAGGGAATGACCGAGATCAGCGAAAAGGGCCTTTCCTACCAGGGCAGTTGGCTGGAGGGGCCCTTCCCCTCTCTGAAGCTGGGTTGGATGTGGGCCAGCCAGAGGTAGATGTGGGCCATTGTTTCACATCGGAAGTCATCGAGGAGTGTGTCCACACCAGCGAGCTTGAGAAGGCAGGGAAGAAAACAAATCTGCCCTGGGTTCGGGGTTCACAGGAAGAGGAAATGGGAAGCAAGACGTGAACCCCAGGGTCCCGCAAGGTCCTGCCGTCCCTCAGGCCAGCCAGAAGTTCATCCCGGGCTCCCTGTCATATTCCCACCCATGCCCCTGCCCCGGCTTGCCTTCCCCAGAGCCCGCCAGCCGCTAAAGCCAGGGCCACACCTGGGGGTGATTTTATGCCTCACCTCCAGTAGGCACCTTGGTCTGTCTCTTTGGGCTAATCTCTGGCTCCTTTGCACTAACTCTTGCTCTCACCCAGCTAATCCCTGCCTCGCCCTGGCTGCCCGGCGGGGGTGGGGGTCGGTGGGGGAGAGGGTTGCCCACTAACAGCCAACCCTGCCCAGCTGGGGGCTCCAGGCTCCTGGCCTGGCTCTGACCGGCTCTTAATTAACCTCTCCTTCACCTTGACTAACTCCTGCCCTCCTGGTCTGTTCCTTTCAGCGAAAACTAACGGCTTGTGGATTTCTTCCTGACTAACAACAGGTCTAACACTCCTTGTTACTGTTACTATTAACAGCTTGGATGTCGGCATGGCTGGGATGGGGCTAACACAGGTTTGGAACTTGACTAACCCAGGGGGAGGTGTAGCTAGCGGTGCTGGGCTTGGTGTCTGTGCTGGTCAGAGCAATCTGTAGTTCAGGAGAGGTCGAAGGACTCTGAAGGAGGTGCTAGGGCTGGGATGTGGCTCAGGTGATGGCGGAGTCGTACCCACTGAGGGTAGGGTCAGAAGCAAATCAGCCTTCCAGGGTTTTAGCCACTGGACCTCTCCTGCCAACCTCTAACAATCTGCATTTGGGTTTCAGTTCTTTTAAATAGCCTTATAGCTGCCATAGTCCAAACGGGTGGATTCAGCTCTAGTGAACTTCAAAATACCTGTCCAGTCCATACAGAGGATATGCCATTATGCGTGGAATGATCGGTCACCAGGCCAGGGCTCCACTTGAGGCCTTGATCTGGGGGCTTTAGAGTTTTGGAAGTGCCAGGACATAAAGCTTTAGATGTGAGTATTCAGAAGGGTTCAGATTCCATCACCCACTTACACCTTAGTGTAAATTAGTCCAGGGTCGTCGTCTTCTGTCTTTTATGCAGTGTAGCTGCACTGAGATATGATTTTGGCTGGAAAGGAGCTTGGATTGCTTCAGGGCTGGGGGGGAGGGGTGGTCCTTTGGGAGCAGAGAAGGGGAGCCACGGGGCCAGGGGATCCTGGGTGGGGGTAAACGCCAGCATCCGGTGGAGATGGGACCATTTTGCTGATCTGGTCTGGTAGTCCGGTTCTGTGGGAGAGGGCAGCTCATGGCTGACTTGGAGGGTTGGGTCAGCTCAGGCACGGGGTCAGAGGCTGGCCTTGAGACTTGCAGGCAGGTTGCTTGGGTTATGGGACACTGGCCTGGGGCCAAGAGCCTGACAGCCATGGGCTCAGAGCTAAGCTAGTGAAGCCAGCAGTGGGGAGGAAGCACCTCCCTGCTGCCCTCTAGTGGCCGCCTCCCCCCATTTTACTCGAAGCAGGAAGTTCAGGCAACTGGCGTTCTGGAATTTCTCTTTACTCCACTACAAAGATCTGTTGTTGCTGAGGACCTACCGTGTCCCCAGCAGTGCTCTGGGTCCTGGGACCCACCTACGGGCCCTTCCGTCCGGTGCTTGTATCGCTCACTGGGGAGGTTGGAGAAGTTACCGTGTAATGTGACCGGCGCTGTGATGGGGGGCGGGGCTGTGGAAGAAGCACCCAGGAGGCAAGCAAGGATGCTGTGCACCTAGTCCGTGCCAGGCTAGGTGCTCGGCGTTGGGGAGGAGCGCTGATGAAACCATCCCCGCTTCAGGATATTTCGTGCGGGTGTATAGCGGGGGCGGGGGGGTAGAGTGGAGTGTAGGCAGTCCCAGCAGGCTTTCTGAAGAGGGAGGCACCTAAGCTGAGCCCTGGTTGGATGTGGTGGGGATGAGTTCCGGGTAGGAGGAATGGCAGACGCAAAGTTCTGGGGGGAAATCAGAGAGGATCGAGGAGGTTCTGGAAGGTTCATGGGGGATGTAGCAGGAGGCAGATGGGAAATGGACAAGTACCAGGCCGTGTTGCCAAGGAGATTGGGGGTTGCCCTAAGGGCAATGGGGACCTATGGATGTGACCTCAGGAGGGGAGGAGTTGCATTTGGCTTTTAGGCTGGCAGCTTGGCTATTTCAGCCCAGATGGGATGTATGCGGCTCCTGGAGAGGATCCGAGGGGATGTGCTCACGGGCTGTAAGTCAACAGGAGACCCTCACTTGTCCCGTGTGGCTGAAGGGGGACACGCACGTGTGGAGTAAGCTTCTGAGAGGCTGATCCTGGTTCCAGCGAAGGAAACTTGGTGTGGCGGGTAACACATCTTCTGGAGGCAGAAGGATAGGGACTAGGCCACCTTGGAGACTGAGACTTTGAGACTCTCACTGGCAGTGAGAGTCCAGGATTCCGCGTGCAAGTGTGCATGCGATTGCGCATGCGTCCCCAGTAGGCGCGGTCTGTTTACCTCCCGACCCGGCCCTCTGATGGTCACTCTGGCGTGAAGTCCCCTGAACATCAAGCTTGTGAGGAGCAGGACATTATGAGCTAGGGGTTAGCGGCATACTGAGCTCAGGGGGTACCCGGGGTGGGTACTGGTCCCATCTCAACAAGGGATCCCAAAGGCCCTTCCCGAGAGTCTATCCAGGGACCCGTTGTTTTGCTTTGACCAGAGAAGACGTTTTCCATGTGGGGTTGCTGAATGTGGGGGTAGATAGCCTGCTACAGATTAAAGACCAGAGTTTTACCTGGATCCAACAATGGAGGGTGAACTTGGCTTTTTGTTTTTACCCATGACCGTGGCTTCTGTGTACGTACCATTTTGATATTAAAAGCCAACTTACACCCAAAGGATGGCTGCTGCTTAAGAGACAGGAGGGCTGCGTGCCTGGTTCGGGGGGAGGACGGAGAGCCAGGGGCACTTTGGAGGAGCTGAAGTGCGTTCTCAGCCTTGTCTCGAGACTGCGACTTTAGAAATCAAAACAGGAGGACATTTATCTTGATTTTTCATGGGGGGAAAATACAACAGATAATTTGTCATCTTAACTGTGTTGAGTGTATAATTCGGTGACAGTAAATATATTCGCATTGTTGTGCAACCAGCACCACTGTGGATGTTTAAAAAAATAGCCCTAATCTTTGCCTAGGGCAGTGTGCTTCAGAGAAACTCTGGGGCCTTAGTGCCGGGGAGCTTATATTTCACCGAGAAGGCCAAGAGTTCCCTGGGGACAGAGCAAAAGGGAGAAGGAGTTTAGCGTATGGGCAAAGGCCTGGCAAATTGCCTCTCTCCATCCCAGCGACCATGGCAGACATTGCTAGTCGATCACCCATCTGTCTTTGGGACACACGAGGGAAGCCTTGAGAGATGGAGAAAAGCAACCAGTTGAGATGACATAGCCATGGCAGTACAGAGTGTTTCTGTTTCAGGGTCATCAGATCAGTTCTACAGGAGGTGGGGGTACGGATGGTGGGCAGGGCGGGGTGGGCACTCCGGAAGAGGTCACAGCTGGAGCCACGAGGTGGAGGCTGGCCTGCACAGCAATGCTCGCGGTGTCATAAGGAGAATCAAGGACTCCCAGGGTTGGCAGAACTGGAGGCCCAGGATGATGAGGGATGGGGGAGGGGCAGAGCTCAATGGTCTTATAGAAACTCTGGACACGGGGGTGGGGATGAGAGGAGCCTGAAATGGGGGCGGAGGGCAGAAGCAGGGGGCCAGGGGCCAGGATGGCACTCTGGGACTGAGCTTGCACACATGTGCACCCTCCCCCACCTCCTCCCTCCCCCAGAGTTATCAAAGCACCCTGTCCGTGCCTGCAGTCCTGGCTTCTGGTTTGAGTTCCACGGCCGTCCTGCCTCTGATCTTAAGGAGTTGTCTTCTCTCTCTGGGCTTCAGTGTCTTCTGTAAAAGAAACAAGTCCGGGGGAGCTTGGGTGGCTCGGTCGGTTGAGGTCATGATCTCACGGTACATGAGTTCGAGCCCCGCATCAGGCTCGCTGCTGTCAGCACCCAAGTGGTCAGCACAGAGTCTGCTTCAGATCCTCTGTCTCTGCCCCTCTGCCGCTTACTCTCTCTCTCAAAAATAAAGAAACATAGTCTCGCTTCGGCAGCACATAACTAAAAACAAAAACAAAAATAAAACAAAACCAAAACCATAAAAAAGAAAAAAAAAGAAAGAAACAAGTCCACTGAGGGGACCTGTAAGGCTCTTCTGCCCCCAAAGGATTACAAGATGCTTAACCAGAAGACAACTTTCTCCTACCCCTCCTGGAAGCTTCCAGGCACCCACTGGTCTCTCCTTAGCTCCTTTTTGCTTTCTCTTTCACCCTCTCTTCACCCAGAAACCATTCACTGGGTCCTTCCTGTGCACTGGGAACTGTCCTAGACTCTGGGAAGCCAGGCTTTCTGTTCCTCTAGCACACCTGCCTTGTCCTCCGGAGGGTTTCTGCACTGGCTGTTCCCTTTGCTTGGAATATATGTGTCCCTTTGCTTTTGTTTTGTTTTATTTATTTATTTATTTATTTATTTTTTCATGTTTATTTATTTATTTTGAGAGAGAGAGAGCACAAGCAGGGAAGGGGCAGAGAGAGGGAGAGAGAGAATCCCCAGAAGGCTCCATGCTATCAGTGCAGAGCCCGACATGGGGCTCACTCCCACGAACCTCGAGATCATGGTCTGAGCTGCAACCAAGAGTGGGACGCTCAACTGCCCGCGCCGTCCAGGCGCCCCGCCCCCCTCCGCTTTTCGCACAGTTGACATCTGTGGGGCTCCTGGGTCTCAGCTGAATGTCACCTCCCCGGAGAAATCTCCCCCTGGATTACTCATCTGTAGTTACTCACTTCAGTTCTCAAACATTTTGGTCTTGGGACCCGTTTTGTACGCTTATCGTATAGTAAATGGTTGCTCCTGACTTGGAGTGGGCACTGCTCACTTGAAAAGCTCAACCAGCTCCCTGTTTAATTAATTAATTAATTAATTCATTCATTCATTCATTCATTCAAAGCAATGCCCTTGGAGCACCTGGGTGGCACATCTGACTCTTGATTTTGGCTCAGGTCACGATCTCACGGTTTGTGAGTTTGAGCCTCGAGTCAGGCTCCGTGCTGACGGCACAGAGCCTGCTTGGGATTCTCTCTCTCTGCCCCTTCCCTCCTCTCTTTCAAAACAACAAAAAAAGTTCTTGACTCCCGACTCTGCCAAGCACAATGCTGGGTGCCCAGGGTACAGCCATGAAGCAGGAAGGCATCACATCCACCCTTGTGGACTCACAAGTATAGGAGTGAGTAGATCTGAAGTCACAAACTGTGCTCAGCTCTCCGGGGACAGGGAACACCTCGCAGCGAGAACGAGTCCCGGAAGAGAGGAATCAGCGTAAATGGTAAAACACTGAGTGTTTCATTTCTAATATGGTAGAATGGTAAATGGTGGTAAGGCCCATATTAGACATGAAACTGAGGTGTTTTAAAGAGATTTGTTTCGGGGCGCCTGGCTGGCTCAGTCAGGAGTGCACATGACTCGATCTGGGGATCGTGAGTTTGAGCCCCATGTTGGGTATAGACATTACTTAAGAAAAAAATCTTAAAAAAAAAAAAAAAAAAAGACTTGCTTGTTTATTCATTCATTGAAAACATAACAACAGCTCATTGCATGCTAATGTAACACATTCTTTATAAAAATAACTTTATTTCCCAAACTAAATAAGTGTAGCGAGAAAATTATCCCCCCCCCCTTTTTTGGTAAATCTCTCCAATGTTTGGCTTAATAGAAGACAGCTTCTGTTGGATTCTGATATCTGCTTCTGCATTCAATCTGTTGCAATATCACGTGTCATGCAGCCGCGGGAGAACTCCATCATACGCTCGCGAGGGAAGGAGATGAAAAAGACAAATGAATTTCTCTCTGGGTCCCCAGATCTCTGGACCACACTTTGAGAACCACCGCTCTATCACGAGACCTGCTTATTTCTTGTTTTTTCTTTCTTAAAACGTATGCGCATCTGAAATGACCTTGCTGACTTGTCTGATTTCTTGCTTATTGCCTTGCTTTTCCGCACGTTTCTGGAAGGCAGCGTCCCAGATGGAGCTCATTGTAGGTGCTTGAAGTGGCCAAGCCAGAGCTGCAGTTCCTAGATATGACCAGCAGATGGTGGTGTTGCACCAAGACCGCCTCTGCTACCATGTTCTTGGAAACCTGGTTACTTCTCCCCAAAAGGGGCAAACTATGGCCTTGGCTTCCATTTCACCGTGCTTCTCTTGACAAGGGCCACTTTATTTTAATCATGCTGGTCACCTGACGTCCCCGAACGCTCTTCCCCTGAGGTCTAGAGTATTCCATGGGGTTCCGCCAGCAGGAAGAGCCCTGGTCCTCATTTGCCCTCCAGAACCCTTGCCTTCGCCCACCCACGTTGGTGCAGGGGGCCGTTGCTATGTTCTGAGTGCTTACTGTGTGTGAAGTTCTCTGCTAAATGGTTCGCGTCTGTGTTGATTCATGAAATGCTCACAATATTTGAGAGACTGGCTTCACCATCCCCATTTTTGTAGGAGGGCACTGAAACTGGGCGAGGGGAAGAGACGAGCCCAAAGACACGGCTGTCGGAGAGAGGCCTGGCTGCGAGTGTACCCGGAATGCCGACTCCATCCTCTCGGTAAGATGGGCCCAATCGCTCCGTCTACACTGGCTTCTCTCTCTCGTTACTCCTTCTTCTTGTGGGGCGTTCCTGTCCTCAGACAGCAGTACAGCAAAGCACAGCTTGTGATTTCTTTTCTTTTTCTTTTACAGTTTATTTAATTTGAGAGAGAGAGAGAGAGAGAGAGAGAGAGAATCCCAAGCAGGCTCTGTGCTGACAGCAGAGACCCCGATGCAGGGCTCGAACTCACAAACCGTGAGATCATGACCTGAGCCGAAGTCGGACGCTTAACCGACTGAGCCACCCAGGTGTCCCAAAGCTTGTGATGATTTCATATCCACTTGCTCATGTGCTGCTTCCTGTGATCTGTGAGCTCCGCAAGGAGGGGTCGGGATGATGCCTGCCTGCTTTGTGGCCCTACCCTGGGCACCCAGCACTGACTCAGGGGTCAAGGTTCAACCAGGGGGCAGTTCAGCCTTCTGAATAGATGACGCCCAGGTTGACTCAGGAGCCACCAGATCCACCCCTCACTGGCCATGTGACTTAGGGCTTCGCCTCTGAGCCTCAGTTTCTTCATCTGTAAAACGGGGATAACACTGTCTCCCCCTCAGAGAGGTTGTAATGATTCGGTAAGAGGGTGGATGCAGAATGGGAGCCCATGATGGGCCCCCACCCCTCCCCTGTGGTGACTCCTGTCCTGGGCAAGTGCGGCTTGCCAACGGGATCCGGGAGGAAGGCACAGCAGCCCAAGGATCAGATGGGGGAACAGCTGAACCAGGTCACCAAGCACGCTGGCAGTCAGCTCAGCTGGGGCTCCGGCCTCCTTGTCTTCCCACCCCCTGAGCCCCACTGGAAGTGGGCACCCCAGGAGCTCCGTCGTGACGGCCAGCTCCCCTGTGGGCATCACCCGGCCCATGGCAGATAAACAGATTCTCCCCGGCAAAGTGCCCACAACAAGGCCAAAGCCACATGCTGTCCGGCTGAAACACAGCTGGCTTCCCAGGCCCAGCATCAGGGGCCTCTCCTGCAGGAAGGAGGCCTCCTCCCGGAGCAAAGCTCTGGAATGTGAAGAATGTGCTGGAGCCTCCAGCCTGGCCCAGGACAGAGATGGCCTTCGAAGCCCCAGGCCGATGGGGGCATTTTCCCAGCCATCTCAGGGCCACCGGGGAGCTCATACCACACGTCACCTTTCGGCATTGGGGTCAGGCCTCAGCCTCCTCGAAGCTCTCCCCGGTTCTCAGGCTGGGAGCGCTGGAAGGTGTCCTGGGCTTGCCTTTGACGTCAGCGCCCCTGGGGTCTGGAGCGGCCCCGGGCGGGGCGCGAGGTGTAGAGAAAAATCAGGCTGAGCTCTGAAAGCGGAAAAGATGTCGACTCAGACACGGTGTCACCTTGGCCGAGTCACTTCACCTGTCTGGGCCTCGGTGTCCCCCTGTGTGAAAGAATGGGACTTCCTTCTCGGGGTATTTGTGATGTGACTCCAGGCATGTGCGGTTCCTGGTGCAGAGTAAGCACTGTTACTGGGGCTGGTTGAATGTGACAGAAACGGCCGCCACAGGACCCCCCACCCCACGTGCTCTTCTGACAATGTGCTCCCTGTTGGGAGCCAACCGCTGTGCTGCATGGAAGCCTGGAGCCAGTCCCCGGTGAGACACCCTGTGAACCACCTCGCAGGTGGATTTTATTGTAATATTTATTCATTTATTTTGAGAGAGACAGAACATGAGCAGGGGGAGGGACAGAGAGAGAGAGGGAGAAAATCCACACCATCAGCGCAGAGCCTGACGCCGGGCTTGAACTCACAAACCGTGAGACCACGACCTGAGCCGAAATCGAGTCGGACGCTTCACCGACTGAGCCGCGCAGGCGCCCCATGAAGGTGGATCTTTTAGCTCTAGCTGGGTTGCCCCAGCTGATCAGAGCAGAGATGAACCGTCCTGCCCAAATGGCATGTTCGGGATCCAACAAAATGATTCTGGTTCTAAGCTCCTAAAAGGTGAGGTTCCCTGGGCGGCAACGGGCAACCGGTAACCGTTCTTTCTAAGAAGCACCTCTGCTTCTCTCTCAGCTGAACCCTGGACGTGCCCCTCCACCCCCACCCCACCCGCCCCCCCCTCCCCCCAAGCCTGGTCCTCGGCCGGCATCTCCCGTCTCAGTGAAGAGTGCCGCCGTCCGGTCCCTGGTTGCCCAGAGGACAGATCTAGGAAGCATCCTTCTTCTTCCCTCACCTGCTACCACCTGTCATTTTAAATATCCTAAATATCTGTTGATGCTGTGCACTGCCGCCTTCCTCGGCCAAGGCACCAGCACCCCTGCCTTGGACAGCTATGGCAGCCGCCTTGCCAGCCCCCCAGTTCCTTATGCACGACAGGACTCTGCACACATACGTGATGCACAGAGCAGGGAACCCCCAGGCATGCGGTTGTGTGTATCTTGAGCGCTGGGTCTCAGCTGGCGACCTGCGCTGGTCTTTTCCTGGCCTGTCCTCTTTGTTCCTCAAAGCCCAAGATAAGGCCCCTCTGGCCACCACGTCCAGTCTGTGCCTAATCCCTCCCCGCGCCCCCCTGCCCCGAGGCCGCGAGGGGGACAGACGGGAAACACGGAAGGGAGCACGTTAGTCCGTGAATTGCCATGAAAGAAATAAAGCAAGGCACTGGGACACGGTGGCCTGGGGGTGGACGAGACCAGGAGGTGGCATTTGAGCTTCTGGGAAAGAGTCAGTCGCGTGACATCAGGGGGAAGGGAGTGTCAGGCAGGGGGAACCACAAGGGCAGGGGCCCTGAGGTGGGGATGAGCTGCTGTGTTGAGACAGGGATAAGGCAGGGTCGCAGGAGGCGGGGGGGGGGGGGGGGGGGGAGGGAGGAGGGGCAGCAGGCTGGGGGGCAGGAGGCCGTGGAGGGGTCCAGGCGAGAATCTGCACAGGCATAGCTGGGCAGAGATCGCTACCCCCACCCCCACCCCGGCTCAGCTGCTCTGTGCCCGTGACTTTCAGTGGCCTGGGACTGTTTTTCTTGAAAAGGCACTCCCCACCTGCCCCCCTCCCCTCCGTGGAGAGGGTCTCTCTTAATAGACTCCTTCTTCTGGAAGCCCAGCTGAGCGGCCCGAGGGAGGTCTTCTCAGCACTGTCTTAAAAGCTGTGATTGAGCCATTTGTCACTGTCACACCCTTTGATCCTAGCCACGTCCTTGCCCCTGACCCGCCCCTTCGTCCTTGGAGGGGCCGCTTCCCCTGACAAGGTGGCCGCAGCACCAGGGTGCATGTATGCTAGACTTGTATTCTTGCCTGGGAGGACCGGCCTCGTGGCCTCTGGCGGGTCACTTGACCCCACCGAGCCTCAGTTTCCCCTCCGTGCCATCAGCACAGCGTGGCCAGGTTGGTTCGACACTGCTGGTCAGTAGAGAGGGTTTGCACATTGCGAGAAGACATTTAGAATTAGGGGAAGCAATTTATTTATTTATTTATAACATTTATTTATTTTTGGGAGACAGAGAGACAGACCATGAGCAGGGGAGGGGCAGAGAGAGAGAGGGAGGCACAGAATCGGAAGCAGGCTCCAGGCTCCGAGCTGTCCGCAGCGAGCCCAAGGTGGGGCTCAAGCCCACGAACCGTGAGATCATGACCTGAGCTGAAGTTGGACGCTTAACGGACTGAGCCCTAAGGGAAGCAATTTAAATTATTCATGCATTGGTTTTCCCAACCAGGTTGTTAGTCTCTTGAAGGGCCAAAACAGTGACCGTTGTCTTGTGGTGGGGAGTGCTGTGCATACCATTGGTGCCCATTAAAAGGGACCCTTTCTGGAGACAAAGTGTTCTTTGGGCTCAGCTTGGAAATCCCTACTCAGTGCCAGCACTGCCTGCTCTGTGGCTTCCAGGTGACCTCGCTTTCCTTGGGTCCCACTGGACTCGGGACCAGCTCTCAGCCAAGCCCTGAGGGCTCTGACTTTTCTTTCCTCGCGTGGATCTTTCCAGCCAATCAGGCCGGTGGGTCTCCAAATGAGGTTCCCTAACTGTATCGGAACTCCCAAGGAGGGGGGCTCGTTAAAAATGCAGAGCCCTCTGGGGGCGCCTGGGTGGCTCAGTCGCTTAAGCAACAGATTCTTGATTTTGGCTCAGGTCATGATTTCCCACTTCGTGGGTTTGAGCCCCGCATCTGGCTCAGCACTGACAGTGCAGAGCCTGCTTGGGATTCTCTCTCTCTCTCTCTCTCTCTCTGCCCCTTCCCTGCTCGCTCTCTCTCTCAAAAATAAATAAATAAACATTAAAAAAAAAAGAAAAAAATGCAGACCCCGTCTGAATCAGAATCCCAAAGTGTGGGCCCAAGAGTCTGCCTTTTTAACAAGCCACCTGCCAAGTGATCGTTCTGTTCATGGATGTTCTAGAACCACTGCATGGCAGGGTGAGCTGCCATGCAGGGGGCCTGTGGCTGCCAGAACACCATGTCCCCAGGTTCCCTGCACAAATCTCATGACCATAACTGTGTTGAGTGAGGGAATGAGGTTCTAGCAAGGGTTTATGTGTGTGTGTGTGTGTGTGGTGGGGAGGGTGACTTTTTTCCTCCTGTACCCCTCCCAACCCCCACCCCCTTGCTGCCCCCACATCCCCTTACCAACATTCCCCAAAGATGGGCATGAAATATCACTGCATTTTCTGCCAGGGGGAAACTTCTCCACTAAGAATTCCCCCCCACCCCCCCACCCCGCCCCCCGCCCCGGCTGTATAATCCTCTCATTAATACACAGTATTGTAAAAGTGATCTATAATTAGATGCTAACCGAGTTTGCCGTAAAATTGGGTGGGTGAGGTCAGAGAGGTAAACCTGGAGCCAGCCGATTGTTATGATCAATCAATAACCTATTTATTCCCCAACATTTCTATTAACCTCTGCCAGCCAATCACAGTTTCAATTTGAAAGGCTGGGGTCCGCTTTGCTGACTGGACAAGTCTGATTGAAAGCGGGCCCCTGACACGACCCCAGGGGCGAAATCCAATTAAAATCATTTTCACTTGTAGATTCATATTTTTAGCATGTTCTCCATCCTGGGATTCATCATTCCTGGCAATAACTAATGTCTTGTGACACAAGCAGGTGGATTAGCACTGCCATAAATAATAATTGTGATTAATTAGCTCGTCACATCCCAGACTGGCTTTGGGGTGGCGGTCAGTGCCGCTTCTGGGACCCTCTCCCGCCGAACGCTGGTTGTGTGGACCTCTCTGGGTCGTACCACCGGAAAGGCCTTTTCTAAGTAGGGATGGAACTGATGTGCCTCTGGGTCTCTCTCTCTTTCTCCCGAAACTGGGAACTCTTTGACGCCAGGTAGTATGGCCAGCCATCCCAGCAAGGTACTTACTGTGGGGCCCATCCAGCTTCCCTTCTCTGGAGACTGGGTCTTAGTCTGTCCATCCACATTTTTATAGCAGGAAGCCCATGTTTCCAAAACATGGCCCCACCTTTGGACGCTGTTGACTGGATCAGAGGTTGGGGTCAACTGATGAAAGTCTCATGGCCCTACCGGTGGATGCTGTTGACTGGACCAAGGGGCGGGCCCAACCCAAGCTGGGCCAATGAGAACCTCATGGCCCCACCCCTGGATGCTGTTGATTGGACCAAACGTCAGGGCCTACCCAAGCTGGGCCAATGAAAACCTCATGGCCCCGCCCCTGGATGCTGTTGATTGGACCAAACGTCAGGCCCAACCCAAGCTGGGCCAATGAAAACCTCACGGCCCCGCCCCTGGATGCTGTTGATTGGACCAAACGTCAGGCCCAACCCAAGCTGGCCAATGACAACGTCTTTTGGGGAATTTGGAATTACATTTAAGGAAAGAGGGCCTGCTAGCCCAACTTGGGTATTGAGGGGATCTGTGGGCTGCCATTATCTGTTCTGTGTACTGGGAAATAGTCACAAACAAAAGCAGCACTGAGGGCAGAAGAAGGGACATCTTCGTTTTTCCTAGCACACCCGGGTCCCTATTTCCAGCTCTTTCCTGAGACCTAGCTGCCTTCCACCTCCAGTTCTCTGAATCACCCCACTTGTGCAATAATCATTCTTCCTCCCTACCTTCCTTGCTGGAGTTAACTTGAGTGAGTCTGTTACCTGTGATCGGAAGTGTCCCCCCAAATTCGGAGCCCCAGAAGTGTCCCAGTGTCACCCTGCAGGCTGGTGGCAGAGCGATTCTCTTTCTCCTGACTCCTTAAGCAAAACCTTTTGGGCAAAGAGGGGAGCAAAGAAGAAGATCTACAAAGTGCTAGGTGCTTGGGAAGCTCATCGGCTTCATTTTCCCCATCCTGGGAGGTAGATTTTATTCTGTTACATTTGTTGGCAGACCAGGATCCTGAGGTTCAGAAATGTTGAAGAATTTGTGATAATAGTGATTTGGTCAGTGTGGACCCCGGGAGGAGGTCAACCAAGAGATTGGAGGTCAGCTTCTTGAAATCCTGCAGAGTCTGAGATCAGGGTGCTATTATGGTGGGGTTCTGGTGAGTTCTGGGTGCAGACTGCCTGCTTCTCTTCATATGTGCACATGGTGGGGAGAGCAAAGGGCTACCTGCCCCCCCTCCTCCCCCTCCTCCCCTTCCTTCTCCACCTCCTCCTTCCCCTCTCCCTCCTCCCCCCTTCTTCTTCTTCTTCTTCTTCTTCTTCTTTTATTTATTTTTGAGAGAGTGCAAGTTGGGGAGGGGCAGAGAGAGGGAGCCCCAGAATCCAAATCTGAGCTGTCAGTGCAGAGCCCGACACGGGGCTCGAACTCACAAACTGTGAGATCATGACCTGAGCTGAAGTCGGATGCTCAACCGACTGAACCACGAGGTACCCCTGCCCTCTTCTTATAAAGGCACCAGTTCCATTCACAAGGGTTCCATCCTCATGACCTCATTGTACCCCATAGCCCCCATTTCCAAATATCGTCACAGTGGGATTAGATTTCAACACATGAATTTTGGGCAGGGGGGACATTTAGTCCACCACAGTCCAAAATGTCAGTGTCCAAGTCAGTTTAGCTGAGCATTAAAAATCAACCTGGAGCTGGGGCACCTGGGTGGCTCAGTCGGTTGGGCGTCCGACTTCAGCTCAGGTCATGATCTCGAGGTCCGTGGGTTTGAGCCCCACGTCGGGCTCTGTGCTGACAGCTTGGAGCCTGGAGCCTGCTTCCAATTCTGTGTCTCCCTCTCTCTGGCCCTCCCCTGCTCACACTCTGTCTCACTCTCTCTCTCAAAAATAAATAAACATTAAAAAAAAATCAACCTGGAGGTTTTGCACCATTGCAGTTTCCTGAGCCCTACGTCGGGGGATTCTGATTCCATAGGTCGTTAGTCTGTGGTGCATTTTGCTTTTAAGGTGGTTTCCAGAGTGTTCAGATGATCAGCCAGACTTGGAGATTCAGAAGTGCATTGTCACATTAAAGGCACTGAAAAGTCCTGCAAACAAGACACTCATGCGATTTTATTAAACCCAGTTTACCGAAGTAAACTGAACACACACACTGATAACCTGTGTGTGTGCATGTGTTTTGTTTTTTTGTTTTCGTTTTTGTTTTACAACACCTGCTTTTAAAGCTCCAGTGTTCAGAGACAGTCTACCAACATTTTTTTTCCCTTAATAATTCCACACTTGTATAAATTCAGTGATCCTTTCATGTCTGTCTTACTATTTTATTGAGTCTACTGGGCTGTGTTCTCCCTGGAAGCAATGATAGTGTCTGCTTTACTTGCAAGATCACTCAGACAAAGCCTGATTAATTGAATGTCTCTTAAAGTTATTTCTGAACAGGGGACGTGACCCCCTATCCGCTGATGGCAATGCTGATATTGGGGGAGGAGAGATTTAAAACCTAGAGATGTTGGGGCGCCTGGGTGGCTCAGTCGGTTAAGGGTCCGACTCTTGATTTCAGCTCAGGTCATGATCTCACGGTTCATGGGTTTGAGCCCCACGTTGGGCTCTGTGCTGACGGTGCAGGGTCTGCTTGGGATTCTCTCTCTCTCTCTCTCTCTCTCTCTCTCTCTCTCTCTCAAAACAAATAAATAAAACATTAAGGACATTTAAATTTAGCGCTGTTGATTTTCCCTTAGCGTTTCCAGATTTGAATCTCCTGATATGCGTCCCGATCCTGGTCACAGCTGGGAAGCCCAGAGCATCACCCTTGGTTGACAGTTGTGGACGTTGGGTGTCGTTCACCTGCTTCCCTGAGCTGGTTTTCTGGGCTTTGCTCTTAACAAACTTGGTCCCCAGGTCGCAACCCTCCTGAGAGATTTGGTTAAGAGGAGGTTTCTCATCTCTCCATTTCCTTTGCTTTCAGCCACCAGGGGGATCGAAGAGAGCAGTGCAAGGCTATTTAAACAGGCTTCTCTGCGGAGCGAGCCCTTGTGTTGGAGACTGGGTTAAATTCAGCATGCATAAACCATTCACAATGGCTCTTTACACCCCAGAAGCACTAAGATCCCACTAGTCAAAACAATTAGAGCATGAAGGGTGGCATATTCATCCCAAAGGCACTAGGGCATCTGGAAATTGGGAAGAGACTGGACCACCCACATTCACTCGGAGCTTTGACTTTCTGGTGGTGCGATCCCAGGGCAGGAGCCCCGAGACCCAGAAGATTCTTCCGGTGTTGCGGAAAGGGGCCTGGGTCAAGGTGACTCAGTCCATCCATCTCTCCCTCCACGCAGCGAACACTTAGCAGGTGCAAGGCCCTTGAAATACACCACCCCACTGCATCCTCGAAGAGATTTGCTACCATTATCCACTATGACAGTCGAGGAAACTGAGGCACAGGGAAGTTAAATGCTGTACCTCTCGGGCCCTCAGAGGAAAGAGATGTGTCACATTCAAATTAGTCTAGTTAGAGAGGAGCTTAATCAAGGCACCAGTTACAGAGGAGAGTTGGTGTGTCTGTTTTCTGTTGTTGGGTAACAAATGGCCATGACTGAGGGGCTTTGCACAGCTCCCATCTGTTAGCTCACAGTTATGTAGTCCAGGCACGGTGCAGCTGGATTTTCTGCTTAGGATTTCACAAGGTTAAAGTCAATGTCTTGCCGAGGCTGTGATCTCATCTGGGGCTTCTCTTTCAGGTTCATTCAGGTTGTTGGCAGAACTTAGTTCCTTGTGGCTGTGGGACTAAAGTCCCCGTGTTCATGTTGGTTGTTCTCTAAGGAGTGCCCTCAGCATCTAGAGGTCACCCTCAGGTCCTTGACATGTATCTCCCTCCATATGCAGCTCATGGCATGGATGTTTGCTCCTTCAAGGCCAGCAGGGAACATTCTTTCATGCTTCAAATCTCTTTCGCTTCTCTTGAGGATTGCCTGATTAGGTCAGGCTCACCCAGGGTAATCTTCCTTTTGATGAAGTCAAAGTCAACTGATGAGTAGCTGAATCACAGTGTGGCATCTCATCCCAGTCACAAGCCTACGGTCAAGGGGAGGGGGTTTTATGGGGTGCACTCACCAGGAAATGGGGGTCTTGGGGGCCACCTTGGTATTCTGCCACCCAAGGACAGGAAGTCAGAGACCGCCAGGCATAGTGCAGCTCCCTGGAGACTAGAATGGTAGGGACTTGACTACCATTGCTGGTCGTGAATAGATGAGGAAAGGGGGTGGTCACTAGAACTGGGGGACAGTGAGGTTTGTGTGGAAAGGGCACGTAGCACAAGTTGGGACCTTTGGTTGAGGGACACAGCTAGTCTCCAGCAAATGTAGCCAGCAGGGAACTAGGGACCAGATACCCGAAACCCTACCATAGCTTTCCATTGGCTGATCTCAACAGGACGCCGGAGGGCGAGGGACCCAAGTCCTCATGCGGTCAATAGATGTCAACTTCCCAGGGCAGACAGCAGGATGGAGGAAGACAAAGAGGGTGTCGGAAGGGACACACAGAAGATATTCACAAGTGACATCTTGGGGGCACATTCCTAGCGATGGCAGAGAGTCAAGGTGTTGACTAGGCTGCTGTCTCATCTGAGGCTCAGCCGGGGAAGGATCAACTCCCAAGCTCACATGTTGTTGGCAGAGTTCAGTGCCTTGTGGGCTGTAGGACCAAAGGCTTCAGGTTTCTTTTGTTGTTGCTCTTGGCTGTCATTTGGGAGCTGCCCTCAGTGCCTTAGCCGGTTGTTGGCTGGGGGCCACCTTCAATTTTTTACCATACTGGCCTCCCCAACGTGGCTATTGCCTTCATCAAAGCCAACAAGGAGGGTGACCTAGCAAGATGGGCATTACGGTCTCATACAATGTAACAGGCACCCTCACTGTATTCTCTTGGTTAGGAGCGAGTCACATGTCCTGACCATAGGCAAGGACAGGTCATCACACAAGGGGGTGAGTATCAGGAAGTGAGGATAATTGGGGCCACCTTAGTGTCTGTCTGCCACCGCCTATATGAAGTAGATGGAGCCGGCCAAGTGGTGGTCTGACTTGTCAGGTAGAGGGACACAGCAAGAGCAAAGGCCCTGAGGTGGGAGCTTGCTTGGTGTGTTTTACGGAACAGCAAGTTGCCAAGTAAGAGTAGGGGGTGAGAGCAGGGGTTGAAGGGGTGGTGGGGAGGGGAAAAGACCTGTGGACTTTGTGGGTCAGGGCAGACACTGGGAGTGATACAGAGCCACTGGAGGGTTTGGGGCAGTGGTATGCCAAGGCCCAATTCACTTATTTATTTACTTCCCTAGATTCAAAAAAATTGTGGTGGAAATACACATTACATGAAATTTATCCTTGTAACCAGTTTAAAAGGTACCACTCCGTGGCGTTTAGCCTACATTCACAATGTTGTGCGACCACCGCTGTCTAGCCTTAAGACATTTTCATTATCTCAAAAGGAAACCCCATATCCGTCGGCAGTCAATCCCTATTGTCCCCTCCCCCCGTAGCCTAGGCAACATACTAGTCAGCTTTCTGTCTTCGTACATTGGACCATTCTGGGTATTTCGTATAAATGGAATCACACAATGTGTGTCTGGCTTCTTTCATACATCATAAGGTTTCAGGGTTCATCCACGTTGGAACCCACATCAGCACCACATCCCTTTTCATGGCTGAGTAATATTCCGCTGAATGGACGTACCACCCGTTCTTCACCCATTCCGCCATTGATGGATATTTGGATTGTTTCCATCTTCTGGCCATTGTGAGTAATGCTGCTACGAACATTGGTTTGCAAATATCTGTTTGAAGACCCATTTTTTTTTGTTCTTTCGGGTGTATATGCACACACGCAAGACGAATTGCTCGGTCATGTGGTAACTCTAGGTTGACCTTCCTGAGGCTTGCCAGAACGTTTTCCACAGTGACTGCACCATGTCCCATTCCCACCAGCAGCATGCGAGGTCTCCAGTTTCTTACGTCTTTGCCAATACTCGTCATTGTCCGTGTTTTTGACCTTAGCCACCGTGTGGGTGCCTCACTGGGGTTTTGATTTGCATTTCCCTGATGACTAATGACATTGTGCATCTTTTGATGTGCTCATTGGTCATCTGCATAGCTTCTCTGGAGAAATCTCTGTTTGGGTCCTTAACCTATTTTTTAAAAATGGGGTTATTTGCTGTTTAGTTGTTCGTATTGATTGATTTTCATGGAGTCGTTACCGCCACTCCCAGGAGGGGTCTGCATCAGCAGCTTCCCCTCCTTAGCAGGAGAAGTGCTGGGAATGTCCCCTCCCTTGAGCAGCCTCCTCACTGACTTGTCTCCATCAGCTTCCCTCCAGAGAGCAGAGGCGATAACCCCTTCTCCCACTGGCCCCAGCCCTCCTTGAAAGTTACTCTGAAGGCTCCCTGGGGTACTTTTTACCTAACCGCCTCCCTGGGGGCCTATTCAGCCAGCTTTGTGGGAAGCTGTCTCGCTGGGAGAAGGAGCTTTGGGGAGCAATGTGGGTGCCCAGCTGCTGTCTCACCTCCCACCCCAGATTGGTTAGAGACTCAGAGTCCCTAGAGTTGGCCTGGAAGTGTGCCTGCCTCAAGCCTCTTTGCTCGCATGCCTCTCGGTGAAGCTTGGGGGAAAATTAAGAAGTCAGTTCAGGAAGGAGAGTCTGGGAATACTGGATGAGGGGTCAGAGAACCCCTCCTCCCCATGGTTTTTGGTCTTTGGCCCTGCCGTCATTAGGCTGTGTGGCTTTGTCAAAGTCGCCAGAGTCCCTGGGCCTCATCTCTGAAAAGGGCCTGCATCCGTCTTGGAAGGAGCTGGTTTGAAACTTTCAGATCCAGGATTCTGTGTTGAGTTGAAAAAATGTTCCACTTAGGATACCACCTCCTCCAGGAAGCACCCCACACCCTCAGATTGCATGAGGTGAATGTCCAGCTACCTGAGCGCACCTTGCCAAAGGTGCCTTTTTTGGTTGTGATTGCCTGTATGTCTCTCACTGTCATTGGATTGGTGGCACTTTCAAGGTACAAACAGATCATTTCAATTCCTGTTCACAACTCAATGAGACTTCCCATTGCTTTATGCTAAAGACCAAATCTTTACTCTGACCTCAGCTCCTTGGATGGGTTTGCATTGTTTCTCTTCCGCATCATCTCGCATGGTATTGCCCCTTGCTCTCTGGGTTCCAGACATGGGACCTTTGGGTCTTTTGTGCTTCCTACCACAGGGCCTTTGCACATGCTGTTTCTGGCTGCCCAGATGCCTTTTTCTTCCCCTTCTCACCTCAATCACTCCTACTCATCTTTCGGATTTCAGCACAAGCATCTCTTCCCCAGGGAAGCCTGCTTGGATTCCCCCAGATTAGGTCAAATCCCAGTAATCGGCTTAGCAGATCTCTCCTTTGTAGCACTGGTTCCTTCTCTGCTTTCATGATAAACGACTGTCTCCCCTGGTAGAGCTCCCTGAGAACGGGGAGCTTATGCCCCAGTGCCCAGCCCAGTTCCTGGCGTCGAGCAGGAGCCAAATAACTGGCTGCGTTTTTGCTGAATAAATGAAGGAGTTCCCTGAGAAGTCTTGGATACCTCCCCCCCCTCCGGCCTCCACCCCAGCTTCTGGGTGGTGTCGGCTGGGCTTCGGGCGGACGGACTTGCGTTTGAATGAGGGCTCGTCTTTTCCTTTTGAAGCCCATTTCTTGGTCGGTCAACTGGGGGGGGGGTCTTCACCGCTG
Source organism: Leopardus geoffroyi (assembly GCF_018350155.1). Lineage (NCBI taxonomy): Eukaryota > Metazoa > Chordata > Mammalia > Carnivora > Felidae > Leopardus > Leopardus geoffroyi. The sequence goes on along the minus strand of NC_059339.1, from coordinate 25,960,981 downwards.
ATGGGTTCAAAGCCCCGCTAGCGGGCCGAAGCCCTTTGCAGACGCGCGTCAAGAAATCCGGCTTCCCTTAGCGCTCTTGCCCAGGTTGTAGAGGGTGAGCCCAAGGCTGGGTCGGTGCCAGAGGCCAGGGCCACGGCGGCAGGTGGCCTCCCTTCCCCGGCCCGCCTCTGTCTGCGGCTTTTGATAAACAGCGACACTGGGGCCAATCCCCCGGCGCTCTGAGTGAGTGGAGAGCGTGGCCACAAATTTGAACTTCCCGGATGTAATTTCTGAGTCTGGGCACCTGCGTCTCGCAGGCGGGAGGAAGGTGGACAGATTTAGCGGCGGGTGTGCCACGAGGCCGCTTGGGCCCTGTCTTCTTGCTTTATGGGTGCGGGGTCTGAGGCATACTCACGCCGCGAGCCGCCTCCTTCCCCCCCCAACCCCACCCCCACCCAGTTGATTTACATTTGCTTTTTCTCCTCTCTTCCTCATAACGTCATCCATGCTTGTTGCAAAAAAGTTGCCAACAGGACGGAACTGTATACGCTAGAAAATGATGGTTGTTCCCGCCTCGACTTGAATCCCCTGTTCCAGGGTAATCACCGTGGACTGTGGTGTGAACACCACCAGCCCCCTGTCCCTAGGATGCGCTTAGAACATGTATGTGTCGGCCACGATTCTTAATGACAAAGGGCTTGCTTGCTATGGGGCAGGCTCTACGCTCTGTCGCTGGAAGAACCAAACGAGTTACTTCAGGTACAGATGAGAAGACTGAGGCCCAGTAATTTTTTTTTTTTTTTAAGTGGCTTGTCCAATGCTGTCCACACAGCTACTAAGGGAGAGTGGGGATTTGAATTCCCCGCGTGCGTGTTTGCACAACACGATATGCGTGCACGGGTGCACTTAGCCTGCAGATTTTTTTTCCCACCCAAGTTGGATGACACCACATTTTTCACTCTGGAACTTTCCTTCACTTAATAATACATTGTGGGCGTCTCTTTAGGTCAGGGTAAATAAATGACCATGTAGGGTTTCAAGTGTTTTAATATCTGAAGAGTATGGAAGGGCTGAAAAATATTTTAAGCTTTATTTTTTTTATCTTTTAGTTTTTATTTCAGAGAGAGATAGAGAGAGAGGGTGAATGGAGGACAAGAAGAGAGGGGGAGAAAGAGAGAGAGAGAGAGAGAGAGAGAGAGTCCCAAGCAGGCTCCACACTCAGCACTGAGCCCCACATGGGGCTCAATCCCACAACCCTGGGATCATGACCTGAGCCTAAATCAAGAGTTGGATGCTCAACCTACTGAGCCACCCAGGCGCCCTGGATGGGCTGAAACTTATACAAACCAGCCCCAAAGGAGAAATGCTTAAGTTACTTCTAATTTTTGCCCAGAAAATCTTTCTACGGTGACCACCCTTTCACAGATGCCTTTAAAATATTTTAAAAATGTTTTATGCACGTGTTAAATATTCAAATGGGGGCGCCTGGGTGGCTCAGTCGGTTAAGCATCCGACTTCGGCTCAGGTCATGATCTCGCGGTCCGTGAGTTCGAGCCCCGTATCAGGCTCTGGGCTGACAGCTCAGAGCCTGGAGCCTGTTTCAGATTCTGTGTCTCCCTCTCTCTCTGCCCCTGCCCTGTTCATGCTCTGTCTCTCTCTGTCTCAAAAGTAAATAAACGTTAAAAAAAAATTTAAAAAAAAATATTCAAATGGTTGCCCAGGGTGGATGATCCCTGTGTGTCTTCTAGTCCCCCGATGGGGGAAGCCAGTGTCAACATTGTCTTCTGGAATCTTCCAGAGAGATAATGTGGACTTTCACATACACATGTATGCACACATAATACACACACATATACGCACACACACATATATACGCACACACACATAGACACATACACTCACATATACACATACTCAGGCAAAATGTGCCCGCTGCTCTACGAGCTTGCCTCTTCTTTGTGCGACAATATGTATACAAACTTGTTACGCTTCGGTCCATATAGCTGTCTTGCATTCATATTTATTTATTTAATTTTGAATACATAGTACAGTCATTGGTAAAATATATATAATAAAATATATTAAATATATTTATGTGTGATGCATCTGACTATATCTGACTGTATTTGCAGGAATAAGGTGAAAAATCTCCCTCTCACTCCTAAGCCACCACTCTTCCCCACAAGTAACTATGTTTCTTAGTTGTTTATATCCTTCCAGCATCTTTTATTTATATATATGTATATGTATACATTTATATGCAAATATATCTGTATTCTCTTATTCTAGCTCCCATTTTTATGAAAAAAAAAAAAAAACCCACTCTGTATACATTTCTACACCCTGCTTTCTCCCCACTTTTAACACTATATCTTGGAGAGGTTTCCTTTTTAGTACACAAATAACTTCCTCTTTCTTTTCTTTCCTTCTGTCTCTTTCTTTCAACAACTGCATATGATACAGCATCCCACTGTCTGGAGAATGTGTAGACGCTGCCATTTCCACTGCCTGGGAAATGCGATTCATTCTTTTAGAAATTATTACTGCCATTCATGGAATACGTAGTGGCAGCCTAGGTGGAAAATTCAGGAAGCGCAGAGGGGCGGCTTGTGAAAAGTCTGTTTCTCCCACGTCTGAGTCCAGATCATTCTCTTCCACCATCTGAAAGCAACCACTCTTCCCAGGGGCTCCCTGTCCTTCTCGGCTATAAACACACCTGTATACATACACACTTAGACGGTCCCTCTCTTTGTTAGTCTCCAGCAATGAGGCGGCAATTAGCTCACATGACCACCTCTGCGCTCAGGTACGGACAGATCCGGACGCATCACCGCTGAGTTCAGTGGCGCGTGCATTTCCAGTTGCGATGGGTGTTGTCACCTCTCCTTCAAAAGAGGGCGCCACGTCCGTCTGTATGAGGATCCCTCCATGCTCAGGGTCTGGGCTAGCTCAGAGGGGCTGGAAAGCCCCAGGGAAGTCTTCCCTCCAAGTCTTCACTCAGCCTTCCCCTTGAAGTGTGCCTTCCAAGATTTCTCTCAGCCTGGGCTTCAGGAACATCTTCTTCTGGGAGTGAGCTCGTTCCCTCATCCCCATCAAATTGAAGCTCCATTCATAGGCTTTATGGATCACCAAGTCCATATTTCCCAAAGAATCTTCTCTGGAGGTAAGTAGGGGGAAGGTGACAATAGTTTCCCTGGTCACACACAACTGAGAAATGTTGGGTTAAACTCTATTAAGACAGGTGTCTTTGCTGCGGGACTTTTCAGAGCCTTTAATATGCTAATGTGCGTTGGGATTTCTCAGACGTCTTAGGGTATGTAGGTTCATCAGACTGCTTGGACCACACAATTTCAGAAACGCTGATGTGGTTTCATGGTTTCACTGGAGAGGAGTCTAAAGCCCAGAGAGGGGATGTGACTTGTCCAAGGTCACACAGCGATGGCGGAGATCTGAATCTCCAGCCCCACTGTGGTGGTGCCAGCCACGAAGTGCTCAGCGTGCCTTCTCTGAGCTAGCCATTCCAAACGTGGAATGTCAGGGTGTCCTGATGTCCTTCAGGGACACCAAGACCTATGGGTTCATTCCACTGCATTTCACACTTGACACTTGGAAGTGTCAGGATTGTGCAAATAAGAAGAGGAGAGATAGTCACAGACCAGAGACTAAGGACACATGCTGTCTTGGGCTGGGTCCACGTTAGTGGAAAAACTACGAAATCTGAATAAAACCTGTACCGTCAGCACAAAGCCTGATGCGGGGCTTGAACTCGAACAGTGAGTTCATGACCTGAGCTGAACGCTTAACCGACTGAGCCACCCAGACGCCCCGGGGACTGCCTTCTATCCTTTGCCTCACTTCCCTTCTTCCTCACCAAATAAGCCACTTGCACGTAAACATTCATCTCTGGGTCTGCTTTCAGGCTAAGATAAACTGCTAATCTGGCCTGGAGGAGGTAGAGAAGACTGCCTGGGGTAGTGTCATTTACTTATTTACGACTTTTATTTATTTTTACATCTTCAAAGAAAAAGCTATACTCTACCTTCCTTGAAACGCTCAGTCTTTAAGTACACAATTAGTCAATTTGTTAAAGGCATGTCGTTGAGTAAGCTACATCCCTGTAGACAGAGGGCACGTCCACACCCCCAGGAAATTTCCCTGGTGCCTCTTCCCGGGCAATGTCCCCATCCCCAGAGGCGACCACTGATCCGGTTTCTCTCACCGTAGGTTGGTTTTTTCCCATTCTAGAACTCGTAAATGAAATCATACAGTAAGTACCCTTTTGCGTCTGGCTTCTCTCACTCAGCAGAATGCTTTTGAGATTTATCCGTGCTGTAGCACGTGTCAATAACTCATTTCCTTTTACTGCTGCACCATATGACTATACCATAGTTTATTTATCCATTCTCCTCTTGATGGACAATCTGAGGTGTTTCTGGATTTTGCCTATCACGAATAAAGCTGCCGTGGGCATTCTTACACCACGCTTTTTCAGGATCTGTGTTTTCATTTCTTTTAGGCGAAGTCCTGGGAGCAGGATGAACTGCTCATATGGCAAGCACGTGTTTAACGTTTTAAAGAAGAAATGGCTGGGGTGCCTGGGGGTGGGGTGGGTGGGTGGGTGGTGCGGCTTAGTCGGTGGCGTGTCTGACTTTTGGTTTTGGATCTGGTCACCATCCCAGGTTCGTGGGATCGAGCCCTGCATCCAGCTCTGCACTGAGCACGGACCCTGCTCGGGATTCTCTCTCTTTCTCTCTCCCTTTCTCCCTGCCGCTCTCCGCCTCTCTCTTAAAAAACAAAACAAAACACAGAAATGGCTAAAACAGTTCCCAAAGTGGCTGTGCCATTTTGAGCTCCCTCCTACTCCAGGTGAACATTCCAGTTCCTCCACATCCCTGCCAACCTTTGGCGTCGTTGGACGTTTTCAAATAACTCACTCAGCTGGGAGCAGAAGGGCAAAGCCGGACCTGACTTTGAAGGAGGGGGGAACACAGGCCCCCAGGGTTCCAGGCATCACCAAAGGAGCATTATAGTTGCCAACCATGGCTGGTTCTTTGACACTTTCCGTGAACCCGGACGCCCGTCAGGTCCAGGCCAAGGGGAACTCTAGCTCTGAACTCTAGGTCTCCCGGGTGTGAGCCTGGAGCCTGCTTCGGATTCTGTGTCTCCCCCTCTCTCCGCCTCTCCCCTGCTCATGCTCTGCCTCTCAATAATAAATAAATGGTAAAAAAACAAAAACAAAAACAAAAACAAAACAAAACAAAAAAAACTAGACTCCTAGTCTTTTTGTTAGAAATAAAGAATCTATCAGAGTCATAGGCCTTCTCCTCCATTAATCTCGGGGGAGCAAAGTGCCAACAACCCACCTCTGGCTTGCAGTCCTACACTTACTTCCACTGGGAACACAGAGATACCCTCTGCAACATCATTCCAAGGGCCGCCCATTACCGGGTAAGATAATCAATCAGAATGCCGCGACCCTCTTGGATGTTATTTTCGCAGGACGTGGCAAGCGTTTCTAAAGCCTTAAGAATGTTTCCAATGTTTTGTTCACAGTGTACTTTCAAGGCAGTTACACATAATAACGTGAGCGTCCGTATTGCACGGAAAAAGCAGACCGTGTGCTCCAAGGAATGTTCTCAATTTCACATCTTCTCACATCTGGTTCTTCGAACTGTGTTTTCTAACGCAGGGAGGTATCTGTGCCTTGGTCGCTGCAGAGGAGAAACTTCCCCTTTCTTTCTTTCTGAGACTTCCTCTGTCTTTAAAAAAAATTTTTTTTTAATGTTTATTTATTTTTGAGAGAGAGAGAGAGAGAGAGAGAGAGAGAAAATGTGAGTAGGGGAGGGGCAGAGAGAGAATCCCAAGCAGGCTCCACACTCACAGCGCAGAGCCTGATGTGGTGCTCGAACCAACAAACTGTGAGATCCTGACCTGTGCCGAAGTCAAGAGTCAGACGCTTAACTGGCCAGGCACCCCAAGGTGCCCCAAGACTTCCTTGATTTAATTGCGAAGACTGGTCTTGGTGATGGCCGGCTCTGCATTTCATTATTTGGCATTCTAACAGAAAAGCTGGCTTCTTAGAGCTCAAAAATGGAGAAGGGGATGAAAAAAAGGACTTTATCCAATAATAGAGAAATAAGGATCATACAACATGAATTTTTAAAGGAACTGGTCCTAGTCTGTAGTTTTTTTATTTACCTATCTGGTTGCTTACTAGCTTCTCTGTTTTTCTCCATTAAATGGTGAGCTCCAGGGGCACCTGGGTGGCTCAGTGGGTTAAGCATCTGATTCTTGGCTTCTTAAAATTTATTTTTTAACCTTTATTTATTTTTGAGACAGAGAGAGACAGAGCATAAATGGGGGAGGGCGCGGGGCTGGAACTCACGGACCGCAAGATCACGACCTGAGCTGAAGTCGGACGCTTAACCGACTGAGCCACCCAGGAGCCCTGATTCTTGGTTTCTACTTGGGTCATGATCTCACGGTTCATGAGTTGGAGCCTCACGTCAGGCTTTGTGCTGACAGTTTGGAGCCTGCTTGGGACTCTCTCTCTCTCTCTCTCTCTCTGCTCCTCCCCAGCTTCTGCTCTCTCTATCTCTCTCAAAATAAATAAACTAAAAAAAAAATGACAAGCTCCATAGGAACAGGGCTACATATGGCTGCAGCCCCAGCAGCAAGCCCACTGTCTGGCACGTAACAGGTGCTCCGGAAGGTGGCTCAGTTGGCTAAGTGTCCAGCTTCAGTTCAGGTCACGATCTCGCGGTTCGTGGGTTTGAGCCCCGCATTGGGCTCCGTACTGCCAGCTCAGAGCCTGGAGCCGGCTTCGGATTCTGTGTCTCCCTCTCTCTCTGACCCAACCCTGCTCATGCTCTCTCTCTCTCTCAAAAATAAATAAACATTAAAAAAAAATAGGTGCTCAGGAAACATCTGATGGATGAGTGGACGGATTGTATGCTTCTTGGATGAGATCTCACGAAAAGTCTCCCCGCCGTCAGAATGTTCGTTGTATGCTTGAGTGGGCGGGGAAAGTTCTCCAGTTCTCAGCAAATCCCAGTGTTTGCCAAAGAAGGTGACTTCACGCACATACAGCACTTCCTGGGTACGCATCTGGAGGTGCCCATGGTCAACCCAGCGCAGGCCAGGGGAAAGGACCCCCCACCACCCTGCAAGAGGATGACCTTGACCCTTTTGTGCTCCTGTTCCCGGGATAACACCTCTCCATTCCCCACCTCCCAGACATGTTGCCGTCACGGAGGCGGGAGTGTTTTTGAAAATGATCAAGTGACCCGACGGGGAACCGGGCCAGCCATCACAGCCAGGGTTTCCTGTTTGTCCCATCCCCGCTCTGCTTCCGGGTGGCCAGGCCTTGTGGGGATGCAGATACCAGCCACGTCCCTGTCCTCCCCCTCTGGAGAAGTCTCGGCAGCAGCCGACTCCCACAATCCGGGCAGCCACGGGCAAAGCTGTTTGCACGTTTGCAAATGATGCCTTCCCGGGAGGGTGGTCAGACTTAGCAAAATGAAAACACAGGAAGCCCAGTTAAATTTGAATTTTGAGTAAACACCGATAATTTTTTAGCGCATTGCAATATTGCATGGGATGCAAATATTGTTGCAAATATTGCATGGGATATATTCATACTGAAAATCATTCATTCTTTTTTTTGTCCTTTTTTAAAATTTTATTTTAGAGACAGAAAGAGAGAGAGAATCCTTTTCTTAAATTTTTTTTTTAACGTTTATTTATTATTGGGAGACAGACACAGACATGAGCAGGGGAGGGGTAGAGAGAGGGGGAGACACAGAATCCGAAACAGGCTCCAGGCTCTGAGCTGTCAGCACAGAGCCTGATGCGGGGCTCAAACTCACAAACTGCGAGATCATGACCTGAGCCGAAGTCGGTCGCTTAACCAATCAAGCCACCCAGACGCCCTGAAAATTATTCATTCTTGGGGCAAGGTGGCAGTTTGGAAGGTGAATGTCAAAGTCGCCATCCCTGGTCACCTGTTTGGTTTTTTTTTTTTAGATTATTCATTTTGAGAGAGAGCAAGAGAAAGAGAGCGGGGGAGGGGCACAGAGAAGGGGAGAGAGAGAGCCTCCATGCAGGGCTCGAACTCGAACTCGCAAACCTCGAGATCATGACCCGAGCCGAGATCAAGAGTCAGATGCTTAAACAACTGAGCCCCCCCCAGGCCCCCTGGTCTCCTGTTTTGTTTTTCAAAACTCCCGTCTGTCCGTTATCTCAGCCGGGAGCACTGACCCCTGTCACCTTGACTCACAACACCTTCCACCTGCCACGTAGCTGTCTTGGGCATGGATGGAGACTCTGCAGGCATCCCAAGGCTATGCAAACCCTCCTTCCTGCTCCGAAGCATGGCCCTTGCTAGTCAGAGGGCTCACCCCCACCACCCACCTCCAAGCCCCAGCTGGGAACCTAGAGATGCCAGGCCCCTGCCCACGAAGATGCCCTTGGGAGACATACTGCATGGAGACCAGACACCAGGGTGAGCCCCCTGAGCCACAGCCCGGATTGCCCAAGTGAGCGAGAGTGCGACCCATTGACGGTAGAGGTGGTTTCTCGCCTTTGAGGACTGGATTTGTGGCTGCTGGAAGCCAGCAGGATTGTGAAACAAGTCAGGGGTGAAGAAAAGAAAGATAGAAGCCTTTCTCTCAGTCCTTTTCTGAGCAGGGGTGGGGTGGGGCGGAGGCAGGGGACCAGGGGGAGGAAAGGGGTTGGCCAAAGTTCTAATGTTTCAGGCTGAGAGGTAAACTGGGCGGGGGGCATAAGGGAACTCACCCCCTTCCTCATAGAATCTCCCCAACTGTGTCTCTGCTTAGCCAATTCCTGCTTCTTGTATTTTCTTGTCCCAGAGGTAGATGGAGTCCTGTCTCAGTCTGTGCTCCCCCAAAGCGGAGCCCGAGAGCAGGGCTTGGGTGCTGAGCTTGAGAGGGAAGGAGGTGCAGGAAGCAGGGGGTGGGGGGAGCAGGGAGCCGGGAAGGAGGCAGAGCCACATACGGGGTATTAAGGAGCTGGATGTTGCCCTTGGGCAGCGGGCTCCATCGTGCAAGACCCCCTCTGGAGCTCTGTGTGCGAGAATTGTTCCTCGTAGGGATGGGGGGGTGACTTTCATCTCCAACCTCCTGCCCCTCCCCCCACCCCCAGTGAAGGTTACCTGGGAGTGTGAACCCCTCCCACTTCCGGGGAGCATCTGCTGGAGAGCTGAGCTCTTTCTGCAGCCTCGGACAAGACCCCGAGGCAGAAAAGTGGGGCAATTTCTTGGCTCGTTCTTGAGACAGGATGTGGCCAGCATGCCTGGAACTGTCCGCCTCAGGGACACAGGAATCCCAAGGTGGGCTGGGGGATGGTGTAGGTCTAAATGCTAAGGGGCAACAGAGTCGGTGGAGAGTCGTGGTCCAGAAAGCGGGCTCTGGGTTCAAATTCCAGTGTCATTCCACTTCCTGGGGCAGTTCTTCGGCCGCCCGGAACCTCAGCCTCTTCATCTGTACCATGGGAACACCCCCGGTGCCTTGGTCCCAGAGCGAACGTTGATCGCAACAGGACCCGGGGAGTTCTTAGCGGGGACGTAGGCACAGGGGAAGCCCCCAGTGAGCATTCAGTGCTGCCCATGGACGTGGGCTTTGAACCCTGTTCTGGCGGAGGCCGGAGGGCAGATATACATGCTCCTTAGGGCACTTGTGATGCCCGGGAGAGGGGGAAACAAAGGAGGGATTTTGCCATCTCGGGCTCTTCCCCTGGCTCCTGTTCCCTGCCCTCCTCTCCAAGCATCAGGGACTCGCCGGGAGCACGGACGCTTGTCCTCTGGCCCCTCCTCCCCCATCCTCCCCAGGGCTCCCCCATCTCCCAGGCCCCAGCACCCAGGCCCATTCTCCTTGTTAACCATAAACACAAATCCTGTTATCTCCCCTCTCTTGCAGCGCTCGCCCCTTGATTTAAGCTGGTTCCCTTTCCCTTTCATCAGCCCTGGGCCCCTCCTGTCGTATATCTTCGCCTTTATCTACTTTCCCGGGTCGGCAGCCTTCCCCGCGATCGATACCTGGGGGGACATAGCTCGCTGCCTGCTCCTGACCCACTCTTCTTCCTGGGAGCCCGGGCCAGTATTTCTTGTTAAGCTTCTGTCTGGCCATGTTCGGTTTCTCATTAGGTTTCTGCCTGGGCGTGGCCGTATTTCTTGTTCCTCCACTGCACCCCTAGTAATTCTTAACCGGGGAGACAGAGAGGCACATCGGAAGAGCCCTCGGGAAGCCATCGGGCCGTGGCTTGAAGTGGCGTGGGGCGGGGGGGGGGGCTCGTGGGCGGAGGGGTGCTGGGGCAGGTTCCCGAGGGGCTGGGGGGGGATGGTCCTGGCGGGTCCCCCGGTCACACTTCAGGTTTGCTCCTGTGTCTGCTGCTGCCACCGCCACCTGGTGTCATTCTGCGCCTGAGACATTGCAACAGGTGCATACGCGGTTGTCTGGTGCGAGCCTCATCCCGCACCGTCCTGGCAAAGAGCTGAGCTCTGCCAGTAACTCAGGTAAGTCACTTCTCTCCCTTTTTCATGTATGTGTGTGATAGGCACAAAACACGCAAAGAGCATTCATGATGTGCCAGGGAGCCTTCTAAATACTTTACAAATGCGAACACGAGTACATTCTCCTAGCTGCCCCGTGACAAAGATACAAGCAGATGAGAAACCGTGGCACAGAGAGGCTAAGCCCCTTTGCCCAAGGCCACACAGCTAGTTAAGGGGCAGAGCTGGGATTCAAACCCAGGCACCGGCTCTCGTGCACACGCTTTTTTTAAAAATTTTTATTTTTTAACATTTATTCTTTTTTGAGGAGAGAGAGAGAGAGAGAGAGACAGAGCGTGAGCAGGGGAGGGAGAGAGAGAGAGAGTAGGAGACGCAGAATCGGAAGCAGGCTCCAGGCTCTGAGCTGTGAGCCCAGAGCCCGACACGGGGCTCGAACTCACGAACCGGGAGATCATGACCTGAGCCGAAGTTGGACGCTCAACTGACTGAGCCACCCAGGTGCCCATAGTGCACATGCTCTTTCTAAGAGATGGTTTCTCTTGATGGGCTGTGGCCTCCATGCAGTTCCAAAGTACGCGTGCCATTTATTCTCGGTATTCCTGACAGTTATGTTCTATAAAGTGGACACAAACAGTGAATTAGAGAACACTGAACCGTTGTTCCTAGGGGAGATAGAAGGTTACGTTCCTGAGAGCCTCTGGTTGCAACATTTTTGTCACCCGATCAATACATAACCTAGCTTTATGTGTGCTTCTGTTTAAAGATACCTGAGCTAATATATATTGTTGATTCATTAACGTTGAACTCATGGCCAACGGCACGGTAACTCACGCCTGAATGAAGCTTATTTTAACACGTGTATTTTTCTCCATAAGGTACATCACGGCCACTGCACACTTAGGAGCACCAGACAACATTTCAGCGCCACTCTGGTGGGCCATTTTAATGTTTATTTTTATTTTTGAGAGAGAGAGAGAGACAGCGAGCGAGCAGGGGAGGGGCAGAGAGAGAGGGAGAGATTGGGAAACACAATCTAAGGCAGGCTCCAGACTCTGAGCTGTCAGCACAGAGTCCTACGTGGGGCTCAAACCCACAAGTTGTGAGATCATGACCTGAGCTGAAGTCGGACGCTTAATTGAGCCACCCAGGCGCCATGCTTGTGGGCCATTTTAAACACCGAAATCAATCACGCAAACAACAGCAAAAAACAAAGGCAGCAAAATCACCAATGAGAAGCATAAACATGTAAAAAATATGACACTTCACGGACCACAAAAATGATGCTAGTTTACAGCATGAGGGCTGAAACAAAGAGGCAGAGCGTGGCCTTGTTTGGCCTCAGCTGGGAACATTCACAACAGGTGACTCGAGTTTTTGCTGCTCTGCACATGTCCACCAACAGCCGTGAATACTCATTTTGGGGCTCTAAGCTAATTTTACTGAGTAGGGGAATTCGCAAATACAGGTCTGTGAACAATGAAGACTGACCATGTCTTGTAGTACTCCCCTGCTCAAACACCTTCTAAGGCTCCCTACTGCCTACCTGATCACATATGAACCCTGCCAGCCCAGCTTTCAAGGGTTTTGATAATCCGGTCCCACTCTATTAAGGCTATTAAAATGTATTTTCTTTAACTCCCAGGGCCATTTCCTTTCTCCGTGGGCCTGGGTCCCCTTCCTCACTCTCCACCACATAACCAACTTGGTCTTACCTCCACACGTTTGCTTTGATTGTTCCCTCTCTGGACATGCCCTCCCCCTTTTCACTCATCCACCCAATCCTACCTATAGTTTAAAGGTCAGCTCAAGTGCCTTTTTTCTTTCTCCGACCGATTTATCTCTTTTTGGCTGTCGTAGATTTACGCCCTAGTGGAAGTTAATATAATGTAATTTAATTATTATTTTCTTAATGTTTATATGTTTATTTGGAGAAAGAGAGCGAGCACAAGCAGGGGAGGGGCGGAGAGAGAGGGGGAGAGAGAATCCCAAGCAGGCTCCGCGCTGTCCGCGCAGGGTCCGACGTGGTGCTCGACCCCACGGAACCTGAGATCGTGACCTGAGCCGAAGTCAAACGTTGGACGCTCAACCGACGGAGCCACCCAGGCGCCCCGGGGGAGGTTAATTTTTAAAGAAGTCTTCTTGTGATTCTTTTGCAAACAGCCTGCATATGGGGGAACTTTGCACACACCACCATTTGATGACCCTCTCACCAAAAGGGGACATCCAAGTTGCAGTGACCGTGTTTGGGTTTGGATAGTGAGGATGTTGGGGTTAAAAGTATATAGTGAGAGATAACATTGTCCTTGCCAGTGAGACCTGGCCGGGACATGTTTTAATCCCTCAGAAATACCAACCGGGCTCCTTACGTAACCCAGTCGTGAGCCAAGAATAATTAGACCATCCAAGGGGTCTTAGTGAGAACTGATATGTTCAGAGAGATAAGCCTCCGTTCCTAACAGCCTCGGAGCGAGCTGGCCAGGCCGGAGGGGTCTGGGATCTCGTGGGCACCACAGGGGGACAACAACCCCCTTCTTTGGGACCCCAGCTAAGCCCAATGACCTGTCTCCTGGAACAAGTCCCTGAAATGGAGCTCAGCAGCAGCTGGTCCAAGATCATAGTCTGAGACAGGGGTCACTCCTGTCTTGCCTCTTTCCCCACATCTTTATCCTGAGGGGGAAGGGCCACCACCCCGGTGCCCTGCTCGGGGACACAGGTGAGGGGACAGGGGAGATGGCAAGGGGAACCTGTTCCTTCTCCACCCATCACATATGCCTTCCTCTTCCTCTCAAAGTGCCCGTTGTTAACAGTATTCAGGTAGGTTGAAACCAGCCGACGGGCCAAGGTGGGTTTGGAAAAAGTAGTCTTGAGTTTCGCCAGCGAATGGGCGTGTGTGTGTGTGTGTGTGTGTGTGTGACAGGTGCGGCTCTTTCTTTTTGTACTTGAAAAGAAGCAGGTCCAGCTTGAGCAAGGTCACAGGACACGGGGAGACTCAGACTCAGGGATGTCATGGCGCCCTGTTCCCCTCCAAGACTGGGACCGCCCCTCACATGTCTCCACTTTCTGTCCCTGCATCTTTGGACTTTTTTCCTTAGCCTTAAATTGGGTTCCCCAAGCTTGGGTGTGAGTAGGTGTGATGGAGCGTTAGACAGGTTGGACGTCAGGGCAGAGGTCCAATCTGGCCGTGTGATCAGCCGTGTGACCTTGAGCAAATCACCTACCCTCTCTGAGCCTTGGCTCCCCAATTTGTCAATATGAGATTAGTGAGGTGCACGTCATTGCCCTGTTGTGAGATCCAATCTATGTAATATTAAGCTAATGTTTACTGATCCTCTCTTCATGGGAAGCACAAAGCAGATGCTTAAGAAAAGTTAATTTTCTTCCTTTCCCTTAAGGCCTCACTGCATCCAGGTAATTGATACCCATTCTCTGTGTTCCTTTGAGGAGTGTGTGTCACGTTTGGTACAAAAGTGACTCTTTTTTTTTTTAAGTTTATTTTGAGAGGCAGAGAGAGCAAGCAGGGGAGGACCAGAGAGAGAGGGAGGGAGAGAGAATCCCAGGCAGGGTCTGCACTGAGAGCGCTGAGCCTGATGCGGGGCTCAAACTCATGAACCACGAGATCGTGACCTGAACCCAAGTCAGATACTTAACCAGCTGAGCCCCCCGCCCCAGGAGCCCCCAAAGCGATTCTGATGGTGGAATTGGAGGCACCATGGGAGGCTGTTGAGACCTCGAGAGAGATGTTTTAAGGTGGGGTGAGTTGGGGGGGGCACTTTTAGAGACTCACTCGTCAATCCTGAAGCCTCTCTGCTAGGGCTGCACTGGGAACCTGGATCCTGCATTGTTTTCCTTCCAGCCAAGAATGTTCTGAAATGGGGCCCGTGCCCCTCCCCCATCCTTCTCCCTGTTCTGATTCGGCCACAGAGGATTTTCCTTATGGTCACAAGATGATGAAAAACCACATGCTCAGACCCTCCTCTGAAGACGGCCCCTCTCTCGTCTCTGAAGCAGGGGGAGACCGGGGGAGACGCTGGGGATTTGGTGCTATGCTTCTCGGGTTCGGGTCCCAATGCTGGCTCTTGGATGCCGCGTCACTCTGGGTGAGACACTTCGTGTCTCTGAGCCTTATCTCTAAAGTAGGGATAATAATTGTTCCCACCTCAGGAGGTTGTTAGGGGATGAAACGATGGCATGTGTAGCTAAGGGTAGCACACAGTAGTAACTCACTCAATATCAGTCAGCTCTTACTAGAAGCGAAGAAGGCAAGATTCCGATCGTAGAATCGACTTCCAGAAGGCTGACGGCCCTATATATTGGACAAGTCCCTTTTTCCCACTGGGTCTCAGTTTTCCCCTCTGAAAAACAGGTGTGGGGACAGCCAGAACTGGGTGGCACGTGTTTACCTTGTATGCTGTGGTCCTTAGGGTCTCACGGTATCAGCATCCAGGGGCCAGGGAGCTCAGGCCACTGGCCCCACATTTGCCACTTGCAAGACTGTAAATTCCATCAGGCAAGAGCCATGCTTCTCTCCCTCCCGAGTGGATCTTCAGCCCCCAGCACCCGTCAGCTGGCTGACAACGGACGTTGGACCAATGCATCTAGAACGGATGCGAGAGGTCTGCCTCGACCTGTTTTATCTACCCGGCTTTTGCATATGATTTTGGCTGCGCAAAGAATCCCATGGCTCGTTAGTTAGGGCCCCAGCAGGAAACGCACAGCACATCTACAGATTGGGATAATTCAAGGCAGGTTTAATAAGAGAATTGTGTACAAAGGGGCGGGCAGGGTGCAGGGAAACCACTGGGGAGAGGGCAGTACCTGGGGTCTGGTAACAGAGGGTAACCATCGTCGCTAGTAGACCGGAAGGTGTGAGGAGGGCAGGAGCTCAGACCTTCTGTGAAGGTGCAGCCAGTCCCCAGAGACTCTGACAGGTGGGAATGAGGGGAAAAGGCACCCTGACCTCTATCTCCTCCTCCCTCTCATTTCCTTTCCAGACCTCCCATTGGCAGAATCCAACCAGAAGGCCAGGGCAAGGGAGTCCACTGAAGTCCACATGGGTCAGCCTCCAGGGCAAGAGTAGGGGTGCTGCGAAGGGTGGAGAGGAGATCTGGGAGGATCGAAAAGGCAGAACTCAGCACATGGCCAACACCCCTTACCCTGCAAGATACAACCCAGGCTTAGCTGGCAGACCTCCACTCTCCTAAGGATCCTTCCAGGTCTCTTGTGTACAGATTCTTCTGTTTTATTTATATTAAAAAAAATCTTTTAAAAAGCTTATTTATTTATTTTTGAGAGAGGGAGTGAGAGAGAGCTCATAAGCAGGGGAGGGGCAGAGGGAGAGAGAGACAGAATCTGAAGCAGGCTCCGAGGTGTCAGCACAGAGCGAGACGCGGGGCTCGACCTCGCAGACCATGATCATGGCCCGAGCCGAAGTCGGATGCTTAACCCACTGAGCCACCCAGGCACCCCTGGATTCTTCCATGTTAAATCATGGCAAAAATACATCGAGCCTTACCAAGGTCCTGTTGTAGCAGCTCTGAGCTGGCTGGGGGTTGGTCTGGTACCAAGGGCACGGGTTTGTTGCGTTTCGGTCAAATCATGCCTGTGCTTTTGGGTCACGGGTTTCCTCTCTCCCTCCCTCCCTCCCCTTCCCCACCCTCCCCTCCTCCCTCTCTTTTTTCCCTGTCTCTCTCTCCCTCTCTCTGTATTTTCTAAACATGCGGAGGTATCTCCCCTGCCCCTGACAGTGAGAGATACAGCATTTTTGCCATGATAAACGGGCTGCCACAGTGCCTGACTGTCTCCCAAGAAGGCATTACAGGGGGTATAACACTTGGCCTTTCATTCTCAGTGCTGGTCTTCATGGATGTCTGTTGGCTGTTCCCCAAATTCTTGAAGGGGAAGTGGCCCTCAGACGAAGGAGTCTTGGTTCCCCCTCCCATCTCCCAGGGGACACAGGGCAATGTCTGGGGGTATTTTGGGCTGCCATGACTAGGGCTTTGCTACTGGCATCTGGGAAGTAGAGATCATGGCTGCTGTCTACATCCTACAATGCACAGGACAGCCCCAACCACAAGGATTGATCTGATCCCAAATGGCAGTAGGGCTGGGGTGGAGAAGCCCTATTTCAGAAGGAGGGACCTATTCATGGGGCATTGGTCTCGGAGTCTCCCGGTTCCTGAACGCCTGTTGAGTGTGTGATTCCCCAGACTCTTGGTTACCTCCGGCAATGGGGAGCTCACTCTCTGTTTTGAAGTCAGGCCGGCCTGGGCTTGATGAAGGCTCTTCTACTCATAGCTGTGTGACTCTGGGCTTTCCCCACAGGTGGGAGTTGCTCCACCACCCCAAGCCTCAGTTTCCCCCAGTACCATGGGTTGAGCAGCAACCCCGCCTTCCAGGTTGTGTGAGGTCTGGGGGCGACTATGCTTCTAAGTCGGCCAGCTCAGCGCCAGGGGCGCGGTGAGCGCTGAATAAATACTCACGGCTGTGAATGGCCCCCCGCCCCGCCCCCTTAGTTTGTCCACCTGGGTTGTGGGTGGGTCAAGGGCACGTGAACTCCAGGGTCTCACCTGCTTGGCAGAGTTCAGAAATCTAAACAAGTCAAGCGCTGAGCGAGTGACGAAGCCACTGTAGGCTTTGGGGGGGCCCTTTCCTTTTGGTGTTGTTTCCACTTGGGGGAGGGGTGGTCTCTACGCACGCGGGGAGGAGATCTCCTAGATGGTTCCCCGATTGCTCGCTGGAGAAGAAGCCTCAGAATCCCTGGTAAGGAGGATCAGAATCCCTCATGAAGGAGTGGCAGGGCTTGGGTCTCCGCGGTGCATCCAAGAGGTGGACTCCAGTGGGGCTTGGCTGGAGAGACCGGAAGGTGGAGGCTCGGGGAGGAGGATGGGAATGAATGAGTGACCGGGATGAGCCCAAGCATCTGAGCCCGGAGACCTTCGCCGGGCTGGAGAGCTGCTTAGCACTGACCCTCTGCTCTTCCATACGTGGGACTTCGGAGGGATCCGGAGGAAGACGATAATACCTCCGCCTTTTTTGGGGGGATGGTAAACACGATGATAAAACATGTGTAACATAAACTTGACCGTTTTAACCATTTTTAAGCCCATAATTCAGTGGCTTCAGTGACAGTCACAATGTTGTGCAGCCACCGCAACTATTTCCAAAATTTTTCATCCCCCCCAAACAGAAACTCTGTATCCGTGAAGCCTCGATTTCCCACCCCTCCTTCCCTCCTGGTGCCTGCTGAGACAGAACACAGACTAAGAATTCGAGATATTTCATACAAGTGCAGCTGTACCATAGCTGTCCTTTCGGGGTGCCTGGCTGGCTCAGTCGGTGGAGCGTCTGAATCTTGGTTTCGGCTCAGATCCCGATCCCCAGGTTGTAGGGTTTGGGGAGGGAGTGCACGCGGGGTTCAGGCCTGGGTCGTGGACTCTGAGAATGACCCTCCCCTCCCCCCCTCCATTCTAAGCATTGTAGGAGGCATAAATCTCTCTTCCAATGCGGGCTCCCTGCTAACTCTCTCACCTTGTCCTCACAACAGCGCTCTGAAGGAGGTGCTGTTATTACCCCATCGCGCAGATCTGGAGGTCGAGGCTCAGAGAAATGATGCTTCTTGTCCCAAGCCTCACGGATGGGGAGGGTCACGGGCAGAACCCATTCCAGGCTGCCAGGCCTCAGAGCCCCCAGTCGCCACTCCTAAAAGAGCCTCATTCGGCTCCATCCATCTCCCCGGGTCCTCTAATGTATGCGAGAGACCAAGTGTTGAGAACGGTTAATCTTGCTTGGAGTCTGATGGTGATAATTTGCAGCCTTGCCAAGGCAAGGAGAATTATTATCCAGAGCAAATCTAAAGTGAGGAAATGTAGGGGCACCTGGGTGGCTCAGTCGGTTAAGCGTCCGACTTCGGCTCAGGTCATGATCTCACAGCTTGTGAGTTCAAACCCCATGTTGGGCTCTGTGCTGACAGCTCGGAGCCTGGAGCCTGCTCTGCTTCTGTGTCTCCCTCTCTCTGCCCCTCCCCCACTTGCACTCTGTCTCTCTCTCTCAAAAGTAAATAAACGTTAAGAAAAAATTAAAGTAAGGAAGTGTAGTGCAGGGGGCAAGGCAGAGCCAGAAAGTGGACAACCCTGCCTGCCCACACACGGTTCCCTTGAACCGGGGCCGGCTGGTGTGAGGGGACAAGACAGGAGAAGGTGAGAACTGGGAGGGACGTGTAGGGTGCTGCTCCGAGGAGGCAAGAGAAAGGGAGAAGTGAGAGCGAAGCCAGAAGCAGAAGGGAGAAAGAGGAGACGGGAGGAGGTGGAGGGTGGGCGGGTGGAGAAAGGGACGGAGAAGAGAGAAATGGCAGACCAGGTGCTCATGTCGTGCACTGAGCTCCTGTTAGGTGAAAGGCGTCATGGTAACCACTTCCACATTCACAGCTTCTGGTGCTCAGGATGGCTCATTCATTCCCATCCGACAGATCAGGAAAGAGAGGCATTGGATTCAAATAAATTCGAGAACAAGCCAAAGCCCCGGTTCAGACCCCAAACTGACATCCCAGAGGAGAGAGAAATTCTGTATTCCCCCCGGCAGAGGTTTTGTCCTAGGGTGTGTTTGAAAGCACACAGAATGTGGGGTCGAGCGACCCACGTGCCCCCTGTGGCCTCCTTCCTTATTCCAGCCCAAACAGCCAAGACCTGGGAGTTGGCTCCCTGCCCCCTTGCATTGCTGTGTGACCTTCAGTCTGTCACAGCACCTGAGTCTTGCGTTCCTCGCCTCATGGAAATAATAACACACACCTTCCCAGGGCAGGTGAGCAAATGCTCTGGAAAGTGGCTAAATACTTATGGTCATCATTTCTGGTTCCAGCAGCTGCGTTTTCACGGACGGAGATCTTCGGGAGCAGATGTGCTCAGCCTCACAGGAACACCTCTGTATCTGCAGCCCATTCTGAGCCCCACAGGCCTGGGGCCGTCACAGCAGCCGAGGGTCTCTTTCCACCGCTGGGGCCTCCTGGTGTCCCCTGATGGGCCCCCGCACTTGTGCTCCATCGCCACAGACACGCGTTGTGCCCTCCTGGGACTGTAAGCCCGCGTGGCTCACGGAAGAGGTTGCCTCTTCCGCATGGTGTGATTTTTTTCATACTTTATGGCTCCCAGTGTAGTTCATTCTGGAGACCCCAGTATCCCATGTCTCTGATGTGACGTGTTTTCTGAATGGGTGGCCGTGGTGAGGAGCTTATGTGGTCTCTTTACTCGTGCGCCATTAACGGATTTATTTATTCATTCCTTTGGTTAGTTACGTGTCTGTCCACCCAATGATCGACCCACTTGTTCTGTGTATAGTTGCTGAGAATAGGAAGACGATGATGGCCCCCCTTTTTTTCTTACAATGATAAAACCTGTGTGACACAGACTTTACCATTTTAACCATTTTTAAGCCCATAATTCAGTGGCTTCAGTGGCAGTCACAATGTTGTGCAGCCACCGCAACTGTCTATGTCCAAAATTTTTCATCCCCCCCAAACAGAAACTCTGTATCTGTGAAGCCTCGATTTCCCACCCCTCCTTCCCTCCTGGTGCTTGCTGAGACAGAACACAGACTAAGAATTCGAGATATTTCATACAAGTGCAGCTGTACCATAGCTGTCTTTTTGGGGTGCCTGGCTGGCTCAGTCAGTGGAGCGTCTGAATCTTGGTTTCGGCTCAGATCACGATCCCCAGGTCATGGGATTGAGCCTGAGTTGGGCTCTGCCCTAAGCATGGAGCCTGCTTAAGATTCTCCCCTGCCACCACCCTCTCCCTCTCTTTCTCCCGCTGCCCCTCACCCTGGCTCTCATGCTCCCTTTCTAAAAATAAAAATAAAAACCCAACCCCTCCCCCCAAACCAATATCTGTCCTTTTGTGTCTGGCTTATTTCACTGCACACAATGTTTTCAAGGTTCATCCACACAGCAGTATGTGTTAGAATGTCCTCTCTTTTTACAGCTGAATGGTATTCCATTGTATGGATGTACCACATTTTTTTGTTCATTTATCTGCTGATGGACCCTTGAGTTGTTTCCACCTTTTGGCTCTTGTGTGTGAGGCTGCCGTGAACGTTTGTGTCTGACTATCTGAGTCTCTGCTTTCAATTCTTTTGGAAATATAACTAGGAGTTAGATTGCTGGGGCGTCTGGGAAATCCATGTTTCATGTTTTGAGAACCTAATTACTGCCATTTTTGAGCAATTATCATGAGCCAGGAATGGAGCTGTATACGTTGTCTGTGTTATGTCATCCAATCCTCTGACAGCCCCTCAAGACGCAAATCATCATCCCTCAGATGAAGACATTGGGTCTAAGAGAGTGTATTAGTTAGCTATCAGTGCGTAACAGACCGCCCCAAAATTCAGTAGCTCAGAGCCGCCGTTTTTCGTCATGGCTCGTATGTTTGCGCGTTGGCTCAGGGCTGGTTTTTTGAGGCTGGATTCTGCCGTAGCTCAGCAACATGAATCTCTCGGTCACCCCCCGGGACCAGCCTGGAGATGTTCTTCTCAAGGCAGAAGCACAGGAGAATGGGCTGAAGCATGCCAGGCATCTTTTGGAACCAGCGTAATGATGGTTCCTCTTCTTTCAGTCACCTGAAGCAACTCGTACGGCTGAGCCCGAAGTCAAGGGGAAGGGAGATGGGTTCTGTCCTGTAGGGGGATGAATTGCAAAGTCATGCGGCAAAGAACATGAATAGAGGGGATGGTAAAGAATTGGGGCAACCGTGTAATCTAACGCGGAGATGTTAAAAGACTTCCTGAAGATCAACATTTGTGTGCAATAGGGTCAGAATTCAGCCCAAAGCTGTGTGCCTCCTGTTCCTAATTGTTTCTGATTTTATTTCTCTGCTTCTCAGATGGAACACCCAAGTTTCTGCTCTCAAGGTGCTCATGGTCTAGAAGGGAGAGACCAGAGATAAGCAACTAAGCATCCCAGCTGCTGCAGGGTATGAAGCGGGCCCAACGAACAGTTGGGTAAAGAGGAGAGAAGGGTCAGTCCCACCTGTGGATGAAATGAGTGGCCATCAAGAAAGTTCATCCTGGGGCGCCCGGGTGGCTCAGCCAGTTGAGCGTCCGACTTCGGCTCAGGTCATGATCTCACAGCTCGTGAGTTCAAGCCCCACATCGGGCTCTGTGCTGACAGCTCAGAGCCTGGAGCCTGCTTCTGCTTCTGTGTCTCCCTCTCTCTCTGCCCTTCCCATGCTCGTGCTCTGTCTCTCAAAAATAAATAAAACATTAAAAAAAAAAAGAAAGAAAGTTCCTCTAGGGACACTGGCCTTTGAGTGGATTCCTGAAATTTGGGAGAAGGTATGCGGACAGCCGTGGGACCAAGGCCTGGAAGTTGGTCGATGATATTGAGCACAGGGAGTTACGTGCAGTCGGTAAGACTGGAACACTGTTGCCAGCATGCAGGGAGGGGGGTGCAGAAATGAGGGAAACGTCAGCAGTTTCGAAGGGCCTCCGACAGATACCCAGAAAAGGGAGATCCAGAAAAGGACTTAAGATCTTCTTACAGATGAGCCAAGGAAGGTTCCAGAAGGATGAGGGATTCCCCCCTTAAAATCTCAAGAGGTGGGGAGCTAAGTATGCCGACTCGAGCCTCAGCTCTTTACAGAGAAAACCCTTCTGAGGTCATACAAATGATTTAATGAGGAGAATATGATGCAGACCAAGGGACATGCACCTGAGACAGGGGACGTGGTATCCAGGACTGGGGGGCATGCGATGGGGGGTTTGCAGGCAGGGAGCACAAGGCAAGCCCTGAGAGTGCATGTGGGACGTGAGCCAGGCGCTCTCACTTTATCGGTGGCGGGGGGGAGGGGGGGGTTTAGCCAGACCACTGTTAGTGACGATGCAAGGCATGGGCGACTGGTGAGCGAGACAGCAGCACAGCACAACGTCACCAACTGAGGGCCAGGCGGACGCCGTTGGCTTATTAATGGAGGATTCGAATCCAGCCGTCGGCAGACAGACGACAGCCTATATCCTCGTGGAATTTCCAGTCTGAAGGGCTCCAGTGGTTGTTTCCAGTCCCTGACTGTGTATCTGCCCTGACCATTGGCCCAGGGTATCCCCGGTTATGTCGAGCACCTAACGGAAGGAGAGGGCCCTCATTTCTCATCTCGAGGTGTCCTCTCAGCCCTAGAGCATCAGGGCCTGAGGTGACCTTTGAGCCTGTAGACTGCGTGCATGCCTTTGCATCAGGAAACACCAAGGCTCAGAGAAGCCAAGGGGTCTGCTCAAGGGTACACAGCACCAAGGTAGGGCAGCCCAGAGCTCTTTCAACTATCAGCTCTTGGTAATATATTTTTGCTTGTTGTCACTAATAATTGAGCACCTACTCTGCGTGTTAGGCCCTGGAAACAGACACTGGAATGTTACACGGAGCCCCTGACCTCTTGAAGCCATCCTGCCTCGTGCAGTGTTACCCACCAGAACCTTCTGGGATGATGGCATTGTTCAGGATGGTAGCCACAAGCTGCATGTGATTGTTGTAACTGATATGTGGCTGGTGCCACTGGGGAACCGAACTTTTCATGCCATTAATCCAGTGTGCCTGGGTGGCTCAGTGGGTTAAGCATCCGACTTCAGCTCAGGTCATGATCTCGCAGTTCGTGAGTTCGAGTCCGGCATCGGGCTCTGTGCTGACAGCTCAGAGCCTGGAACCTGCTTTGGATTCTGTGTCTCCCTCTCTCTCTCTGCCCCTCCCTTGCTTGTGTTCTCCCTCTTTCTCTCTCAAAAATAAATGAATGTTAAAAAAATGAACTATCTTTTTAAAAAAATTTTTAAATCTTTATTTATTTTTGAGAGAGAGAGAGAGAGAGAGAGAGTACGAACGGGAAAAGAACAGAGAGATAGGGAGACACAGAATCCGAAGCAGGCTCCAGGCTCCGAGCTGTGAGCACAGAGCCCAACATGGGGCTGGAACTCACGGATGGCGAGATCATGACCTGAGCTGAAGTCGGACGCTCAACCGACTGAGCCACCCAGGCGCCCCTAAAATAAAATGAGTTATCTTAACCCGAACTTTCCACGTGCAGCCAGTGGCCTGTGTGTTGAGTGGTACTGGTCACATGACCACCCAAACACATGCAGAATCATGAACTGTGATCAGGTGTGACCGAAGTCCCCAAGACCACCCTCAAGTTCAATGAGAGCGTTGCACTGAGTTGAACTGCCAGTTCTCGACCAGAAGGACCCAGCGAACTCAGAAGAGCTCTTGGACTCCTGGTTACGGTTTATCACAGCAAAGTCCCCCACCCAGTGGACTTGCACGCCTTGGGTGCCATTCCCCTGGCAACTCTGTGTCATAACACCTTTGTGTCATTGCCAGCCAGGGGTGCCACCTGAGTCTTGGGGGCCAGCACTTTTATTGGGTGTCAGTCACATGGCCTCGGGCCCACATGGTGGACTGTAATTACTCAGTCTCCAGCCCCATCCAGAAGTGAAATGATACAGCGTGGTCCAAAGCCCCACCATAAACCTCATTGTTAATGTAGACTACCTGGCCTGGCGTGGCCCAGGGTCCCCGTGACACAAAGGCACTGCCATGAGTGAGGACATCTCAAGGGCTTGGAGGTCACTTCCTAAAGCCTGTCAAGTTCTCTCTTTGGAATGTTCAGGGTTGAACACCCTAAACCTTCTGTGTTAACCCTTTCAGGCACAACAGGATTCACCTGGTGAGAATCACAAGGGCTTTCAAGCTTGGAGATTTGGAGATGGGGCTAGGTGACCATTCTCTGAGCAAGTGATTGCCCTACCTGTGTTTCTACTGTTAGACTTACAGTAATTGATAATTATTCAATGCATGGTTTCTTTGCTTTCGACTGCCTCATTTGCTACACCAGGGGCTCCAGGAGGGTGATGTGAGGGTCTGTCCAGCTTGTCCTGTTTTCTCCAGCACTTAATACACTTTGCACACTGCTCTGCTGGGCTGGGACTCGGGGGAGGCAGGTGAGGGAGTCTCTGGGATGCAGAATGCAGGAGGACGCCTGCAGAATGCAGGAGGGGTTTAAAAACCCCAGGAATCAAGATAAATAATATTCGATGCAATCTTTTGAGAGTTGAAAATTAATACATAAAATTCGAGAGAAAGTATGAAAATTGAAAAAAAAAGCTTTTTAAACATTTATTCATTTTTGAGCGGGCGGGGGGGGGGGAGGGGAAGGGCAGAAAGAGGGAGACAGAGGATCCGAAGCAGGTTCCACAGGGTCAGCACAGGGCCCGCTGCTGGGCTCGAACTCATGAACTGTGAGATCATGACCTGAGCCGAAATCAAGAGTCGACCTCTTAACCAATGAGACACTCAGGTGCCTAGAGAAAGTAAGAAAAAAAAATTTTTTTTAAGCTTATTTATTTTGAGAGAGGGAGAGAGAGAGAGAGAGAGAAAGAGAGAGGGAGCGCAGGTTGGAGAGGGGCAGAGAGAGAGGGGGACAGATAAAATCCAAAGCAGGATGTGCCCAGTCAGTGCAGAGCCTGACGCAGGGCTCAAACTCATGAGTCGCGAAATCATGACGTGAGTGGAAGTCGGACACTTAATGCACTGAACCACCCAGGTGCCCTGAAAGTCTGAAAATTTTACACAAAGATAGGATCAGTACTCTGGGCGGATTTTTTTTTTTCACCTTCCAGCTCCAGTCTGGCTTAGCACTGTTTCTGGATCCCGTCTTTATATACAATTGTAATCGTTTGTTCCTTATGGAGTTTTTGCATTATTTTTGATTTTCAAAAATATTGCATCAAAATGTGATTTATCTTGAGTACTGTGTTTTTTGGTGCCTTACCTTTCACACTCAAGGTAAATATCTCCCTGGCCTCACCTTCATCCTGGCCCTGCTGTGCCCCACGCTGTGGGCCCTCAACAAAAATTTACTGAGATAAGAAAGTACCCGCCTGTGAGGTGGAGATTCACATCTCTTGTGTTGAAAATGAGGAAACCAAGACTCAGGGAAGTGAAGCAAGCTGCCCAAGACACAGGTTGGGGCTGGGATTCATTCTTTGTTGGTCTTTCTCCAAAGCCTGGGCATTAATTCACTGTCCCCAGCCGTCTCCCCTCCTCCCTGCCCCTGAGCATCCCGTCCCAGCCCGGACCGTCCTTTGGAAGGGAACCCTCCCCACTGGTGAGAAGAGAGGAGAGAAAGATCGGGAATTGGAGCGGGTGAAATCCATGTTCGAGGCGTCCGGACGGAGAAACATGATCAGCACATTCCAGGCGAGACAAACCCCCTGCCTTTGTCACTCACTGTAAATTGTCCCCCAATCACTGGGCTGACAGAGATCGATTCCCAGGGCTCACAGCACAATTAAGTTTTCTCAGACGCCTCATGGGGGAAGGAGGCAGTTGGTTTACTTGCGAATGCTTGGGGGTGATTTTCTAATGTCCCTTTCACCATTACGGAGGCTTTGCTCCAATCTCTTATCATATGTAATTCCTAATGATTTCTCTGTTATGTCCTGTTTTATTAAAGCGTCATTGAACTATACCCTATTGATTTAGATTTCACAGACAATTGAAATTTAAATTGACTCCAAATTGAATGTCTCCATGTAATCTCTGTTCTGCAATAAAGATAGATAAAATGCTTCTATTTTTGATAACAAGTTATACTGGAGGCACATTTTAATTTTGGGAGGGAAGAAAAAAAATGTGACAGAGTCTTGACTTTCTTTGAAAAGTGGCTGACGGTTCAGAGCCTGGGAGGTTTTGTTTTCCTCTGGGGCATCATGCCGCAGCTGTAGAGTTCTGGAATGTCTGGGCTGGCTCACAGAGGGGAGTGGAAGGTAATCTATCTGACCTATGAATGAATTAATTAGGTGACCCATCCACCCACAAATCCATCCATTTGTCCAGTGAGGACAGCACGTTGGGAGTGCCAGCGGCAGGGCTGGGCCGGAAAGAGTGAGGATAACTAATCTCGCTATGGTGTGCGTGCCTCAAAGCTCCTGTCATTTGAGGGTTGGGTCAAGGCCGCCATTTTGGAAAAAGGAAGGAGATACGGCCAGGCAACCAGCCACAGGGTTCTGTCATTCAACAACTGTCCCCTCCCAAGCCAGAGTCTTCATGTAGCTTCTTTCTCTTTCCAGGAATGATGGAGGACAACAGCTGGGGTGTGGGAGGGGCAAGTGGAAGAGGAAAGAAGGTGCCATCAGTAAATGCTCTACTCTTTATGTGATTGACTCTCTAGGAAGGGGAGAATCTACAAGATGACCATCAGAGCCGGGAGCAAAGTTGAACTAGTCAGATCCTTGAGATTGTTGTAGAGCAGTTCTTTTTTTTTTAATTTTTAAAAGTTTATTTATTTTTGAGAGACAGAGAGACAGAGTGCGAGTAGGGGAGGGGCAGAGAGAAGGGGAGACACAGAATCTGAAGCAGGCTCCAGGCTCTGAGGTGTCAGCACAGAGCCCGATGCGGGGCTCCAACTCATGAGCTGTGACATCATGACCTGAGCCAAAGTTGAACGCTTAACTGACTAAGCCACCCTGGTGCCCCTGTTCCAGAAAATTTCAAAGTGTGAGCAATCATCACCTCCCGGGGGCTCTGGAGCCACTGTGAAACCTTCCCTACCTGGATCCCAGCATTCAGGAGACCTGGGTGGAAGGATAGGAGGGTGCATTAGTTTCCTATTACTGCTGCAACAGGTTACCATAAACCTACTGGCTTAGTACAACACAAATTTATTATCTTATCGTTACGGGGGCCAGAAGTCCAAGCCTTACAAGGCTATAATCAACGTGTTAGAGGGACTGCGATCCTTCTGGAGCCTTTAGGAGTGAATCGGTTTCTTGACTTTTCCAAGCTCCCAGAGGTGGGTCTGCATTCCTTGGCCCATGCCCCTTCCTCACTTTCAAAGCCAACCACATGGTTTTTTCTTTCTCACCCAAGATCCTTGATTGAACCAGAGCTTCCAAGGTCCCTTTTGCTGTGTAATGTTTTCACAGGTTCTGGGAATTAGGACGTGGGCATCTTTGGAAGGGCCATTTTCTGTCTGTTGCAAAGGACCCGGAAATGCCCCCAATGTGGTGGCCTCATTTTAGTCATAGTCTTACCAGTTGGGTGTCTGTCATAGGCAAACCCACTGGGAGTAGTCCCAAAATGGAAGCCTACTGTGGAGAGGAGAGCAGAAGATGGAATTCGGGACTTCTGCACCCCTCCTGGCTTTCTCTCACCCGGGGGTCTGTGGGATTCCAGTGCCTATGAAGGAGCGGACTCAGAGGGACCTTGGAGCTCTGCAGACATGATTGAAAAGCTGATTTGAGTTTCTCCAGTTTTCACTGCTCTCAAGGGGGAATGGCAGTATAGGAAGGAAAAAGTAGAGAAACACTTTATTTTATGGAGTTCTCCCAAGCAGGACAAACTGAACAAAAGATAAGGATTTGACTCATTCATTCAGTAAAAACCTAGTGAAATTCCCAGCCTAGTGCAGTATCCAGAAATACACAAGGCAATCACTGTGCAGTATGGTAAATGCTGTCTTGGGGTTCAACGTGGGGTGTATAGGAGAATAGGAGGGGAATACCTGGCCCACACTGGTGGTGACCTCTAAGTTGTCACCTATAACCAAAAGTGGCGGGGGGGGGGTTGGAAATCAAGTGAGAGAGACTTCCAGGGAAAGGGAGCAGCATGTGCAAAGGTCCTGAGGTAAGAGACAGTGTGCTCCTTCAGGGAACCAAACGAAGTCTAGTCTGGCTGGGGCATTGAATTTGATGTGGAGACTAGTCAGAATGAGCCTCAGAGATCTCCTATTTTCCATCACCAGGACTTTACACAGTCGTAACTATAAGGTCGTTTGTGGCATCATTAGTGCCCCATTTATCCCACTGCAGTGTGAGCTTGTCAGGGCAGAGATTGTATCCATTTTGCTCATAGTTGAATCCCTGGGAACCAGCATGGCACTTAACCTCTATACACAATGTTGAATGAGTGAATGAAGGGCTATTTTTGGACTCCTAAGTTCAGAATTTAAATAACCAAGAGTGACTGGCTCCTGCCTGCCTTGGCATTTACTGGTTATTGTCCTTCACTGGCCAAAATGCCTATCCTATGGCTGACCCTGAGGTCTCTTTCAGCCTTAGCAGGCCATGGTTGGGGGCACAGCCTGCTTTTCAACTCGAGCTGTCCAGCCACTGGGCCTCAGGCCAGCACAGGTGCTAGCCCACCGTCCATTTGGGAGGACCTCAAATTCACTCCCTGGGAGGACTGGACACTCGGACCCAACACACACAATAACCCTGGATTATGCTTGTGTTTTTCTGGGGTGGGGTGGTCTGGCTCCCTGACTAGACTGGGAGTACTGAGCACAGGGCTTGCCAGCAAATACTTTTTGAATTATGATGGCATGGTTGTTGTAAAGCCTTGGTTTCAGAACTGGTGGACCCTTGGATGTAATTTAGTCCTAACATACAATTTACACATGGGTAAGTTGAGGCCAGAGAGGGAATGGGCCTTGCT
The DNA here is from genome assembly GCF_018350155.1 of Leopardus geoffroyi. Lineage (NCBI taxonomy): Eukaryota > Metazoa > Chordata > Mammalia > Carnivora > Felidae > Leopardus > Leopardus geoffroyi. The sequence goes on along the minus strand of NC_059339.1, from coordinate 25,932,014 downwards.
CAAGGTTCCATGTGAGTGGACACAAGTCTGGACCCCCTAACTCCTTGTCCTCTGCCTTATTGGCTCCATATAAGTAACTGGGCATCTCCTTCTAGTCTGTCCAACCCTTTCCATTCCATCACATTTATCCTGTCTCATCTGGGACCGTCCAATTCCACTCCATGCCATTCCATTGAAGCCTATCCCATTTTATTCTGCTTAACTTTATCCATTCTCTCCTTTCTGTCCCATCCCATCCCTTTTCATTTTATTCCATTCCATTCGTTTCTATTCCATTCCACTCCACTTTAGTCCATTCCATTCCAACCTACCCCACCCACCTCACCCACCCTATCCAATCCCATCTACCCCATCCCATCCCATCCACCCCATCCAATCCCATCCCATCCACCCCATCCCATCCACCCTAACCCATTCCACCCCATCCCATCCCATCTCATCCCTTCCCATCCCATTCACCCCATCCCATCCCATCCCATCCCATCCCATCCCATCCACCCCATCCCATCCCATCCCATCCCATCCCATCCCATCCCATCCACCCTAACCCATTCCATCCATCCACCCCACCCCATCCCATCCCATCCCATCCCATCCTAACCCATCCTAATCCATCCCATCCACACTAACTCATTCCATATATCCATCCCATCCCATCCTCCCTAACCAATTCCATCCATTCCATCCCACCCCATCCCATCCAACCCCACTCCACCATCCCATCCCATCGTAACCCATTATATCCCATCTCATCCCATCTCATTCCATTCCATGTCATTCCACCTCAGTCCATTTCATTCTAGTTCTTCTCATTCTATTCCATTCTTTCCATCCCATGCCATCCCACTACACCCTATCCCATTTTGTAGCATACCTTTCCATCCACTGTGCTGCATTCCATTTTGTTAGCTCACATGGTTCTTTCCATTCCACCTTTTTCCATTCTCCCCCACTTGAAGACATCCTTATCCATCCCATTCATGTTCCTCATGCTTAGAAATATTCACAACGTGCCTCCAGGATGACAAGCCCTGAATATTTCAGGATGAATGAGCTTCAAGCACTGATTTTGGGGAGAGAGACCACATCGGTTAATGAAGTGCTTGACCCCACATCCCTGCTGCATCCTTTAGTTCCGCTTTTCACTGAGGCCAGGGGCAGGAGGGCCAGGTGACTGTCCAGTTATTGTTAAGTAGGAGTTTGATAACCATTTGGATATTGTTTTGGGGTACATATTGCAGGAACCCCCCGTAGAAGAAGAGTGGGTGATGCGTCATCAAATGCCTTCCCAAGCCTTAACCCCTATCCTTGAGGAATGATCTTGCCAGTTTCCCTGATTTGCATACTAGTGTGGGGGAGGGATTTTCCCAGACACGTAGAGTCTCAGGAAGGATCCTGATAGGCTGCTGAACTGAGAGTGTGTGGGTCCGCCTCCTCATGCTCTCCGCTTCTGTTTCCATTTCTTTTTAAAAAAATTTTTTTTCAACGTTTATTTATTTTTGGGACAGAGAGAGACAGAGCATGAATGGGGGAGGGGCAGAGAGAGAGGGAGACACAGAATCGGAAACAGGCTCCAGGCTCTGAGCCATCAGCCCAGAGCCTGACGTGGGGCTCGAACTCACGGAGTGTGAGATCGTGATCTGGCTGAAGTCGGACGCTTAACCGACTGCGCCACCCAGGCGCCCCTCCATTTCTTTTCCTAATAGACACCCCTTCCCTCCCATCCTCCCATCTTCCAGTATGTCCTTGGTGCAGAACCTTGGTGTTCATGCTCTGATGGGATCCTCAGAGGTGCACATGATCTGGATTTGAGTTTTCCTGGACTCATTAAATGGTGGGTATTTACTTGATCTGGTACCAAGATCCCACTGGTGTGTGGACCCCAAGTTCACCCTGAACTCCCGAAGATGCAACTTCTCTGTCTCCTCTCCACTGTCCCCACATGCCCAGCCTTCCCCAGGCCATATCCTGCTTGCCCTTGAGTCTCCTGGGTTTGGCAAGTGGGAAGCACCTGGCAACATAATTGCAGCTTATAAACGAATCAATTCTCATTAGGACTTGATTGGCCATTAGCCTCATTATCCTTTGAGCAGAGGGCCAGGGAAGTCTTAGCATGCCAAAGGAGGGGAGAGATCACTAGGGGTGTGGACTCCAGCCTCCGTTTGTAAACAGGATTACACCCAGAAGGAAGGGCGATCTTGACCAGGAGTCTTCAACCCTGGCTGCATGTTAGATCCACTAAGGAAGCCTTAAAATCATCTCTATCACACTTAAATCTTTTTCCTGTATTTTCTGTTCACTGGGAATTTTTCGTAGGCACTGCTATCAAATTCTCGAAAGTGTCTTCTGTCTTTGTGTCCATAATTTTATATTTTAGATCTATTTATTTTTTAAAGATTGTTTTTGCTCTTCATACACAAGCAGATTTGTGCATTAACAAATTTACAGAATAAATTTGCTTTTTAGAAATGAAAAAAAGGGAACTCCTGGGTGGCTCAGGCAGTTGAGCTTCCAACTTTGGCTCAGGTCATGATCTCATGGTCTGTGAGTTCGAGCCCCACATCAGGCTCTGTGCTGACCGCTCGGAGCCTGGAGCCTGCTTCGGATTCTGTCTCCGGCTCTTTCTGCCCCTCCCCCGCTCATGCTCTGTCTCTCTCTCTCTCTCTGTCAAAAACAAATAAACATTAAAAAAAAGAAAAAAAAAGAAAAAAATACTGATGCTCAGGCCTCGCTCAGGGGTATGGATGCAGAGAGGCTCTAATGAAAGGGCCCAGCCATTGGTGCCTTAAAAAAATCTCCCCAGGTTAGTTTGATGGGCAACTGTGGAGGTCTGAAATGTCATTTTGACTCTCTTGAGCGAAGGAAAGTCCAAAGTTTGGCTCTCAGAGCCTTGCCATGTGTGAATACTTACTAAATACAAGTTCCCTGAGACCTTGGGCTTTTTGGTACCCATCAGCTTAGGCTTGACAACAGTCTCTTGTCATCACTGTCCTGTGTCCCACTGATCTCCCCGGCATCTCCCGTGGCCCTCTCGAACACCCAGTGATTGCTGTCTTCAGGCTGCCTGCATGCTTCTATGCTTAATATCGTTCTTCAAACTGAATTGAAACACACCTCTCTTATTCCTTCCTTGCTCTGTTCTAAACTGATCTCATGAGTGTATGGGTTTGATACTCTACTTGCTATTTTTTCCTAACACACAAACAAACACAAACACACGACGATGGCCATTAAAAGTAGGTTCATGCCTTTTCTACCTGAAATCGCGTTGCCAAACGACGAGCGGTGCTGACCCTACGCTTCAGAAGATGTGACTTCGTAGTTTCCAAAAAATGTTTCACAAATGAAATGATGAATGCGATCAGTTTAAAAAATTGTGTATCTCTATCTGTGAATGGGTCGCTGTTATCCTTTCCTTATATCCTTCTGATAGCTTTGGAGATATTAAACATAGCACTGTTTCTAATGAATTAGAATAGAGCCCCTTCGGGCTCTAACTTTGACTCTTTTTGGTATTTGCTTTAGGTCACGGATCAGTTTCTTGCTTAAAACTTCATTTAAGTGGGAACCAGATTTCTCACTAAGAACCTTAAAAATGTGAATACCTTTGACCCGTTCATTGCATTCTGAGGAATTTATAAGAAGAAGATGCTTCAGAAGAGAGATAATAGTTTACCTACCAAAATAGCCTAGGCAGTGTTCTGTACAAATATGAGAAATGTTAATCCACCCAAATCTGCAATAACAGAATGGCTCATTTGATTAGGATGTATATTCAATGTAACGAAAGATTTAGAAGTATTATATTAGAATGTATATTCAGGTTAATAAAAGGTTTATAAGATCAAGAATGCGAGGTGATTCTAATGCTTAGAGGATTCTAATCTCTACATCCCTACCACTTAACACGGTGCTTGGCACAGGTTACCATTTCAAAAATACTTGCTGGAGGTTGAATGATCTATTAAAACGACAGCCACAGAGTTCACAATAACACAGAAAACCACTTAGTGAAAAAAACCAGAATACAATATTAAACATAAGATGTTGTTGCCTCTGTATTAAAATATGCATGGGGGGCACCTGGGTGGCTCAATTGGTTAAGCATCTGACTTCGGCTCAGGTCATGATCTCACAGTTTGCGAGTTCGAGCCCCGCATTGGGCTCTGTGCTGACAGCTCGGAGTCTGGAGCCTGCTTTGGATTCTGTCTCTCTCTCTCTCTCTCTCTCTGCTCCTCCTCTGCTCAGGCTCTGTGTCTCTCTCTCTCAAAAATAAACAAACATTAAAATTTTTTTCAATAAAAAATAAAATATGCATTGGCCTTGTATGTGTAAAAATAAGGGAGGGATTAGTGAAATGTGTGTTGTATCCTGGGTATAGAATATTCTGCAGCCACTAAAGTTATGCTTGCAAATAACATCCACGATACGAGAAGCTGTTTACGATATCACGATGAGTGAAAAAATAAGTAAATAAATAAAGCGGGATGTAAAAATCCACATGCAGTATAATTCCAATTTTTGTGTATGTATATATAATTGTAACATTACATTATGTGTTATTATTTAATTATAGTTGTATTTATAATATTACACTGTAAAATATTTATTCCTATTGCAGAAATTTAATATTAAATACACATGCATTTAATATATAGGTATATATCTATTATATATATAGGGTATGTATCACATGTTTTATTTTATATATACATGTGTATATATTTACACATGTGTGTATACACACACACATTGACAAGGCTAGAAATAACCCAAAATACTAACAGTTTTTTTAGGCAGTGAGACTGGCATAGGTTCATTTTCTACCCTCCATGGTTCGTCTTTTCCAATTTCTCAAACATCCTTCTAAAGGAGCCCGTGTTACTTTTATCATCAAGACAAAAGATAACCCCTGGGAAGGTTTTCGACACAAAGAGGTTGGGAGCGCCCGGATGAGGCTCGCAGCCTTAAGAAACGCTCTAGGGGGAAGGTCTGTGGTCACATCGCATCAGCTGGTGCGGCCTGATTCCGCCTGAGTCCAAGTTCACGGGCCTGTCTGGGCAGGAACTCGTGGCATTGACCCGGCGCCACGACAGCCTCCTTGCGGGGCTGGCTTCGCAGAAGAGCAGCCCAGGGGCCCGGCTGAACTCTTCTGGAGGAAGGCCGCCGTCCCCCAATTTGCCGGGTCTCTCCAGTTGCTAAGAATGATCGACAGTAATTAAAACTAAGCTAATAACCTCCTCACTCTTGACATTTCTATGGGGTTTTGTTCACCATTATCTACATATAGATTAAAAATTGTAATTGGACTGGCGATCGGGTTAGGAAAATCAACCACCTTCCAACTTGTCGTTTGCTGGGGACTGACACTTTGAAATTTTATTTAATCTGAGAAAATTGAGTTGAACTCTGGCACCCTCCGAGGTGGGGATGAAAAAAAAAAAGAAAGAAAACACAGCATTTATCCTTAAGGACCGATGCTAGCTAAGAAAATATTTCTGTTCTCTGCAGGGAGGAGTGGGGTCTGGGCCAGAGGGTGCCCGAGTATAGCCCACCGGGGTGTAGGGTGGGGGGCTTCAAGGAAGCAGCCATGCAGCGGCGGGGGGGGGGGCAAGATAACCCACTGGGCCCCGTATGAAGGAGGTTTAGGGAGACCAAGGCCGCCTCTCCAAGAAGAATCATGTGTCATTTCATAAGGGTTTGGGCTGCCTAACGCCACGGAGTCGTCCTGAGCTGGCCAAGATTGATGTTATTGGTTCGTAATTCTGGGATTCCAAGCCTTTGCAGTGCTGTGATTCTAGAGTTCCACCTTGTATTCTTCTGGCCTCTGCGAGACTGAGGGGCTGTGCCCCCCTTTGCCTGGGCCTATGAGGCAGGGTTTCTCCATTTGTATGAGTCTATGCTTCTGGGAAGCTAGGGGAGGAGGGTTCCAAGAATCAGGGATTACAATATCGACTTCAAAAGGTGGGAAACTGTTAGACCTGCCCAGCTGCCCCTACCATGGAGTCATTAATCCGTCTAAATTGAACCCTTTAAACTGATACTCTTAGCTCGTGTCCCCAAAGTGATGGGCCGGCTGAAGAGTTCTTTCTAATACACAACGTGGCCAAGTCACATCCCTGATTAATATACTTCAGTGAGGTCTTGTGGCCCTATTTGGATCGAGCATAGTCTCCTTACAATGGCTTAAAAGCCATTCTGGGTTTGCCTGTCTGGAGTCAGCCTCCTGGATCCTCACACACATTCCCCTACAATATGTGGGCTGATGTTCTCTCTCTCTCTCTGACTACACATCGCTTCTCCTCTTAGCCTGCAGATCTTTGCATTACTGTTCCCTCTGCCTGGAATAACCTCACCTCCCCATCTCAGTGCCGCCCCCTGGGTTTGCCTACCTTCACCACCTAATCTCTATTTATCTATCACTTCTGATTTTGGGCTTCCCCTTCTCCGCAAAGTGTTTGCCTCCTCTCCCTTGCCCCTCACCCACCCCGTGCTCCTTCTGTGCCAACTCTGTGGCTCTCCACCATCTTTTCCCATGAAACCAGGATCTTCTTGAAGGCAAGAATAATTCCTTGTTTATTGTTCTGTCTCCTAGCCCGCGGCACAGTATTGCCAGAAGGCAAGAATGAATGAATCTGTGTGTAAGGGCAGGAAGTCGTGACTTTTCTCCTCTTAGAATAATAAACAGTCATTTATTTATTCATTTCAGAAGTGTTTGTTGACTATCTACTTTGTGCCTTGCCCTGCGCTCAGCCGCGGGATGTACTGTGAACAAGACAAATACGCCTCTATTGTCCAGGGTGCTCATGGGGGAAGTAGATTAGAAAGATTGATTGGGGTTAAGGAGTTAGGGGAAGAGTAGTTCAGGCAGAGGAAACATGTGTGAAAGACCTTGAGGAAGGAAAGGGAGAGACAGTGTGAAACAGAGAAGCCGGAGGGTGGGGCCGGCGGCGGCAGCACTGTGAGAGCAGAAGGCCCAAAATGAGCCCTGAGACGTGGGCAAGCCCAGACCATGACGACCTTGCGGGTTTCCAGCCTGGAGCTACAGGATCAATTTTGCAGTGTGAAAAGATATGTTTGTTAAATGTTCAGTCCGTGTGTGAGATACAGACAACCTCCTCCCTCTCTTCTGAGGATGATCATCCTCAACAATCCTTCACATTTGTTGTTGCTTTCATCTTTCCGGCGCACATCCAACCTCCTGGAGTGGATTGCTGAACTCTGTCTGCCTAGAAAGCTCTCTGGAAGCAGATCCGGCTTGCCCTGGCTGCAGAAGCGGTGCCACGACCCAGGTAAGACCAAACGCAGCATCCAATCTCTGTGGCGACGGTGATTGGTGCAACAGGCAGCACATGACCCAAGCCGGGCCAATCAGAGCCCTTCCCTGGGATTGCTATGTGGGCTTGGTAGGAGGGAGCTACTTCTTCTCCACTGAGGTTTGTAGGGCAGGTACCAGCCCGACGGAGAAGGGGGAAGGTGCATCTGCAGAAGGAGAGCGTGTAGCCACCTTCGTGAGATGAGGCAAAAGGGAAAAACGAGAGCTTTTCTTTTGAATCTTGAGCTGCCCCAATATCCCAACTAATTTTGAGAACGAATGACTCTCCCCTTTTCCCATTAAGCTAGTTTATGTTAATGTTGTCGTCTACTACTTACATGCAAATGAGTCCCCATCACTCCTGCTGTATCTGATCCCTGTACCTCTCTGGGATATAGTCAAGGAAGGCATCTTATCCTCATTTTATAGAGCAGAAACCTGGGGCTCAGAAAATTGCCTGAGCTCATGATTACATTAGTGACAGAGCTAGAATCAATTATTCCACCCCTTCTATCAATCAGTTGGTACATATCATGCTATTGGAGTTTGCTGGACTAGCTCTGATTTCAGATGCCCTGTTCCAGTGTCTTCATACACCATCTGAATGGCTCGCTAATTTGAACGGATAAACCACCTTTCCTTAAATGTTTTTTTCCATGTCCAAAAATAGTTTTCAAAAAGTATTATAGCCACAGTTCTTGACTTTCAAATTAAAAAAAAAAATAATGTTTATTTATTTTTGAGAGAGACAGAGAGCGGGGAAGGGGCAAAAACAGAGAGGGAGACACAGAATGCGAAGCAGGCTCCAGGCTCTGCACTGTCAGCACAAACAGCCCGGTGCGGGGCTTGAACTCACGGACCGTGAGATCATGACCTGAGCCGAAGTTGGACGCTTAACCGAGTGACTCATCCAGGCGCCCTGATTTTTAAATTTCTTTTAATGTTTATTTATTTGAGAAAGAGGGAGAGACAGAGCGTGCGGGGGAGGAGCAGAGAGAGAGGGAGACACAGAATCCGAAGCAGGCTCCCGGCTTCCGGCTGTCAGCACAGAGCCTGACACAGGGCTCGAACCTGCGAACCGCGAGTCCACGGCCTGAGCCGAAGTCGGACGCTCAACCGACTGAGCCACCCAGGCGCCCCCACAGTTCTTGATTTTTAAATGTGGAAGTCACGGTCATGACTCAGTTGCACGCTGGTATATGTTTAACATTTAACATGTGTTGTTCTGATGTGAATCTTGGTTGGTGTTTTTGTTTACGTTAGCGAGGAAGACAAAACACAACAAAAGCCTGCGTTGGAACGCCACCTGCTCCTCAGTGTGGAGAGCAACTTCTTTGTGCCTGTTCACAAAAGAGCGGCCATGGGCACCTCATACCTTTTGCGTTGAATCTACTTTATTAACACTTGGCACGTCCCTTTCTTACCTCGAGACAAGCAACAAAACAATAACAAATCAAGCCCCAGTTTAGAGCATTTGCCAAGATCTGTGGTGTTAATGCTCCCACTGCGGCTGATTTCAAGTCACCAACATGATGCCTTTGACAGCGGGATGGGGGAGATGCACAGGTCCCATTATATGCGGTTCTGCCAGAGGGGTGTGATGGGTGTAAACAACTCTAAGAGCAGAGGATGATAATAAAACGTGGTCAAGTAGTTAGGAAGTGGTGAGTTTTGAACGATTTTTAATGTGATTCGTTTGATTGCAAGTTTATATAATTTGACTTTTAATGATAGCTGCATTTCACAGCCGGCTCACAAGGTTCCTGAAAATGCAACCCCTGGCTCTCATGAGCTGGTCTGAGGCATCCGGCAGGCTGCCTGCCAGAAATCACTGTATCCTTGTACCCGCAGCTCCCCGAGTGTGGGGACGACAGAAATTCCCTGCCATTGTTCCGATGATCTTTGTTCTTCTCTTACGTGGAAAATGAGCTTATCCTGGATCTTTCTTCTGAGAGCATCCTTCCGGCTCAGGTAAAGCAGGACCCTCTCTGTCGTCTCTTTTCCAGCTCCCTCTTCCCCCCCCCCCCGCCCCGGCCCCCTTATCACAGTTTGTAACGATGTGTGTACTTGGCTGTGTGTTGATTTATATTTAGTCTCCAGCAGACTGTGAGCCCCGCGACGGCAGGGCAGTGTCTGTCTCCCTCATTGTGGTATTTCCTGAGCCTGACTCCATATGTGGTCCAGGAGAGTAATTGTGAGAGCACTTTACTGTGAGCAGTAAGGAATGGCTGCAAGCAAACCCTCATTTGGGAGAGGAGGGGGCTGTCATTACAACATCTCAAAAATCTCTAGGCTACATCTATGCTCATGGCGATATGATTTGTAAGCGTCCACCCACAGATGAATGGGAAAACAAAATGTGATCTATCCGTACTGTAGGACGTCGTTCGTCCTTAAGAGCAAGGACATTCTGGTACCTGCCGCAACATGGATGAACCTTGAGGGCATTAGGCTAAGTGAAATAAGCCACTCATAAAAGGACAAATACCGAAGTTGGACGCTCAACCGACCGAGCCACCCAGGCGCCCCCCCCCCACCTTTTTTTTTTTAACGTTTGACAGTCTGACTCTTGATTTCCGCTCAGGTCGTGATCCCAGGGTCATGGGATGGAGCCCCGTGTGGGGTTCTGTGCTGAGCATGGAACCCGCTTGGGATTCTCTCTCCCTCTGCCCCTCCTCCGTGCTCTCTCTCTCTCTCTCTCTCAAATTAAAAAAAATACTTAAAGTGGTGAATTTTATGTTATGTATATTTTACCACAATAAATAAATCTCCTCAAAAACGTTCAGGCTTCCCAGACCCTTTTCGTGGACTAGGGCGAGTGCTTGTTTGTATATTTGGGCAGAAGAGAGACCACACAGGACCACAGTGACTTGCCCACAGCCGCGCAGCTTCAATCCAAGGTGGGCCTGCTCCCACCGCCTTCTCTCCAAGCCTTTGTCTTGTTGAGGAGGGGAAAATTTTGGACCAGAGGCAGGCGTGGGGCGCTCTTCGGCTGACGACCCCTCGCTAATTTCCTTCCCAGGGTAGCCTTCCAGCCGCGGAGGCACGGAACCCCCCCCCCCCCCCTCCCTTTGCCCTCTTTCGCATTCGCCAAGCTTGGCCAACCCGGCCCTAAGACTGAGTTGTCAACGAGGAGATAGAAAGAAAGAAAAAGCAATTTCTTCCATTTCTTGGCTCAATCCTATGCAGTCAATACTGTTAACAGTAAATCAAATATCAGGACTGCATTGACCCAGGAAAAGGCCAAGGAGAAAAAAATTCCAGAGCAGAATCCAAAAAGTAGAAAATAAAGTTCAGCCAGAGGCATAAATCACACCTGGGGAAACGGCCTGCAGCAGAGGCAGCTGCCTGGGACTATGCTGTCCCCGCAAGGCGGCTCCTGCTTTGGGTTTCTGAATTTCTAGAACCCTGTTCCTGGTACATCACGGTTGAGGATTTCTGACTTGAGGTCATTTGGATTTGGGGCCTCACCTCACAACCTTTGGCTGAGTTGGGACGGGGTATCTGCAGAAAATGGCTTTGGGGGAAGAGCCCCCTGCCGCCCTCCACCTGCCCTTGTACGCTGTCCTTTTAGATGTCCCAGCTGAGTCCTGGCTCCAAAAAGAGGTTCAGAGGTTCTAAAAAATGTTCAGGCACGTCTGAGTCTTGTTGCCTCTTCTCGTTAATGTACCCAGCCCGCAAGTCTTTTTTAATTAAAAAAAAAATTTTTTTAAATGTTTCTTTCTTTTTGAGAGAGACAGAGAGAGAGAATGAGTGAGGAGGGGCAGAGAGAGAGGGAGCCACAGAATCTAAATCTGAGCTGTCAGTGCAGAGCCCGACATGGGGCTCAAACTCGTGCACTGTGAGATCATGGCCTGACCTGCAGCGGGACGCTTAACCAACTGGGCCACCCAGGCGCCCCAGCCAACGAGCTTTCATTAAGAGCCCACTGTGTGCCAGGCAATGTTCGAAGGTTCCGGGGATTCAATTGTGGACTAGTAAGTGAGTGGAAAAAGTAAGATAATTAAGAATTTTGGGGCGCCTGACTGGTTCAGTCTGAAGAGCATGTGACTCTTTTTTTTTTTAATGCATATGTTGAATTATTTTCATTTTCCATTGCCTTTTTCTTTCTTAAATATAATTTCTTGTCAAATTGGTCTCCATACCACACCCAGTGCTCTTCCCCACAGGTGCCCTCCTCAATGCCCATCGCCCACTTTCCCCTCTCTCCCACCCCCCATCAACCCTCAGTTTGTTCTCAGTATTTAAGAGTCTCTTATGGTTTGCCTCCTTCCCTCTCTGTAACGTCCCCCCCCTTCCCCTTCCCCCGGTCTTCTGTTAGGTTTCTCAGGATCCACACAGGAGTGAAAACATATGATATCTGTCTTTCTCTGCCTGACTTATTTCACTTAGCATAATACCTTCCAGTTCCATCCACGTTGCTGCAAATGGCAGGATTTCATTCTTTCTCATTGCCAAGTAGTATTCCAATGTATATACAAACCACGTCTTCTTTATCCCTTCGTCAGTTGACGGACATTTAGGCTCTTTCCATAATTTGGCTATTGTTGAAAGCCCAAGCATGCGACTCTTGATCTTGGGTTGTGAGTCTGAGCCCCATGTTGGGTGTAGAGATTACTTAAAAATAAAAAAAAATGTTAAAAGAAATAGATTTTTATAGTATGTCGGAGGGAACTAGATGCTATGAGGAAAAAGAAAATAAAGGGGGTGTAGAGTGTTTGGGGTGAGAGGAGTCAAATTTAATTAAGGTAAAGGGGCATTTGTGGATCGAGCTAAAGCGGGTGAGGATGTGAGCCCTTCAGATATCCGGGAGAGAGATATTTCAGAGGCAGCAGGTGCAAAGGTCCTGAGGCAGTGTGTCTGTGAGTGTTTAAGAAACAATGAATTATGGCTGAACGGAGCAAGGGGGATGATGACAGGATGGCGGGGCCGAGGTTGGAGATGGCCAAGGGCCAGATCAGGCAGGGCCTCTGGACAGTCGGGACTTTGGCTTTCCTCCGGGTGAGATGGGAGATTGTTGGGAAATTTGGAGTGGGAAGAGGCCTCATCCATCCCCATACCCTGACTAATTAAGATGATGAAAAGCTAGACTGATTGCAATTTCTACACCCCGAGACTCCCTCTGTCTGAAAACCATCTGTAACGTCCTTGCACATGCCGGGCACATAATACACACTCAAGCATATTGGCTGAGTGTGGAAAGACGTCCGGGTGGGCACGTTCAACCAAGAGTTAATGCTGCTTCCTTTGTAGACCAGCGGGAATGGGTGTGACCAGTTCAGGAGAATTTCCTCTTTTATTTTTTACGTGTTTGCATTGCCCGATTATTTCTTAGTTTTTGTTTTGTTTTGTTTTGTTTTTACAGAATGGATGGCTAAAGACTGGGAGCTCCGTTTCGAGTTGTGCGACCTTGGGTAGGCCATGTATTTCTGAGCGTCCGTCTGCTCGTTTGGATTATGAAATAGCACTCTAATACGTGCTTGTGAGGGTCTTTGTGACGCAGGGAGGTCTATGGAGCCCCCGTTACGGGGCTTGGTTCCCAGCAGGTGCTCAGTAAATGCTCGTAGTAATTGGTCGGGAGCCATGTAAGGAGAGCCAGGGAGGGAGAACATCTGGGCTTTCGGAAGAGCCGTGCACAGCTTCGTCTACGCTAGCGGCGGACTGCTGCTTTGGGCAGGCCGTTCCCACCGCCCCGGCTTCCCTACCTCGGCCGAGTCCCCCAGACCCTCCCTGGGGAAGACCGGCCACCCGCGCCAGCAACCGAAGGACTTCCTGAGACCTAGGAAAGAAGCAACAGGGCCCAGCAGGCCTCAGTAGCATCTTCTTCCCGGCAAATCTCAGAGGCTTGTAAGGTCTCCGCCTACAAAGGGGCCTGAGGCCTCGGCCTGCGTTCAGTGCGGGAACCTCCTGCACAGCGTCTTACCACGGAACCCCAATAAGGTGGTTTTGCCTTATGTAGCAGCTGTTCCCTTTTCAGGTAACAGCACCCCATTCGTCTCACCGAGTCCTCCGCCAGGCCTAGTCCACCAGTTTGAATGGGGCTGACGGCCCCTTCCTCGCGGCTGGAGGTGGGCACCACCCAGGCCTGAGCCAATCCGAACACTCCTGCCCTCTGCCTACAGTGATTGGTTCAGCGATGACCCAATCTAGCCAATGAGAGCCAGACCCAGGATTTTGGTTCGGACCATCCCTGTAACAGAATGGGCTGGGATCCGCTGTGATAACAGCCCTGAGATCTTAATTGGGGTGGATCAACTCCTATGAGCATAAAATAACAAAGGTGGACTTCCTCCTCAGGCTCCAAGTTCATCTGGGGCTGGTGGGCGCTCTGCTCCCACCTCCTTCATTCAGAGAAGTACCATCCAGAACATCATCAGACACCATAGCAGAGGAAAGGGAACTGGAGTCAGATGGGCCTGACTTTGAATCTTGACTTTTCTGCTTAAAGCAAGGGGCCTGCCTGACCTGCCCGGTACATAGCTATTGCTCAGAGAGTATCAACTTCCTGTTGCCCAATTTCCCCGTCTGTTGTGTGTCCAAACTGGATGTTCAAGGCTTGGCTCAAATGCCTGCCTCTCCACGAGGACTTCTCAACCCACCTCATTGCTCACCGCCTCTCCATCATCTTCGCACAGAGGGAAGCACATACTAGGGGCCGTCATCTGTGCCCCTTCAGTGTCCAGCAAAGCCCCAAGCGCTTAGTAGGCGCTCTGCTCAGTACTCTGGATGTGACTTGAGGCACTTTACCGTGCCAGGCGCATAGTAGGTATCAACATGGGCACCCAGTGTCAAGCATATGGTGTCTTCCTGCCTTGTGTCCCCCTCCTGTGCGATCGCTAGCCACGTGTTTTCCAGACGTTATCCCCCCAACACCTCACCGCAGCCACCGGCCTCTTGGACCTTGAGACCTAGAGTTAGTGACCGGGAGCTGCCACGAAGCTATCATTTGCTGAAATGGGTGGGGTGGGGTGCGAGGGCCTTGCAGGGATGATCCAGGGCCCAACTACCTTGTGGGGGTCATCAGGGGTCAGTGAGCAGAGACTTGGCTTATGAATTTCCTCCCCTGGCCCCAGACAAAGAGGGAAGTCTTTGGCAATGCGGTTACCTTGGCAACTCTTTGTGCTGGCGAGTGGGAGAGGGGGAGGGGGATGGCGGGGGGCGGGGGGGGGAAGGGGGGGTAGCTCCTGGGGGCGGGGCAGGAGCTGGAGGGGAAATCCCCCCTTAAAGCAGGGAATGACTGGCTTCTGCCTTGTGGGCAAAGTGAAGGGAGCCCTCCCACCATGGGATGGAGACTGGTCTGGGTGGGAGTCCTGTCTGTCCTCCTCTCCCCTCTAGAAATTTCTTCCAGCTCCTCTAAAAACATGCCAGGGGACTAGGTTGGAGCTCTAGCCCTTCCTCTAACTTGCTGTGTGACCTTGCACAAGTCTCTCTCTCTCTCTCTGAACCTCCGTTTCCTCTCCTAGAAAACGGGTTAATAATCCACAGGGTGGCTGTAAGGATGCGATCTGACTGATGTAAAGGTACTGGGTCCCTGCTAAGTGTTAGCGACCTGGGGGCTGTTTTTCATCTGGTTGCCTCTAGCTGGCTGGGCAAGTGACTACCATAAAACAAGGGTGGACATTTCTACGTCGCATGCCTGGAGCTAAGTGGATGTGCCTGGTAACCGTGGTTTTTGATGTTCCTGCCAGATTCTTGACCTGGAGTGGGTGTGGTGGGAGAGTCATTACTACTGAGAGTTAGGGGTCACCTCAGTGCAGATGGGGAAACTGAGGCCCAGAGTGGGTGAAAGTCTAAGGTGACCTTGAGGGAAAGACCTGCGGCTCTGTGTTCTGGTTTCACTGGCTCCAGCCGCAGTCCCAGGCATACTAGCGTCCCTTCCTGGGAAGGTGGGCAGAGGTCTGAGTAGGGGACATATTTGGAGTAGTGTGGAAACATTGGCTTCCTGAGAGCAGGAATGGAGTAGGAGACCCCTCTGCCGGGGTGGGGTGGCCTCAAGGCCATGGCCTGCCATGATGGAGGAACCCCACACATCCATTCGCTGACGTGTCCTTGGGCCATCTGGAGGGCGCGGTCACGGTGGAAGGAAGGTGCTTCCCACTGTACAACTGGCATCCCGTTTAGTAGTCTGGTCGGGGAGGGGGAAGGCAGAGGGGTTTGTATTTAAGGCTGTGGGAAATCTGGCCGTGCCTCTCCACATGCGTGAAACCCTCTATGGCTCCCTAGCACCCCAGCAAAACCCACAAATTCTCACCATGGCTTCAAGGTCACTATCGGTCCGGCCCTGCTCACCTCAGCGGACCCGTCACCCCCTGTGCTGCCACATGCTCACTTCATCCCCCGTCCCCCCCCCCCCCCCCCCCCCGCCATGTTCAGTCTTCTCCCTCTGACACCTTTGGCTCATGCTTTCTTCTCTCTGGAGCATTCAGCCTCTCTCCCCAGTATGACTCATCCCACGCATTCTTTCTGGCTCAGCTTAAATGTCACCTCCTCCAGGAGGTTTTCCTTGATCCCCCAGGTTGGTCAGGTGCCTCCTCTGGGGACTCCCAGCCCCTTGGGCTTTGCCCACCACTCTGCTTGGATGATCTGTCGCCTCTTCCTTGCCCCAGACTATGAGCTCGGCGAGGGGGAAGCGCCTCCATTTGTCCACGTCTGCTTGTTCATCACCGAATTCTCGGTGCCAGGAACAGCCAGTGCCAGCACAGAGCAGACACCCAGTAGAAAGTTATTTAATAAGCGGACGAGGCAGGAAACCGTGACACTTTCGGCGAGAAGAGCAAATCGGCAGAGCTTGGCTGCTGGTGGGGCAGGATCTGGGGCAGAGAGAATCCTGATTCAGACAGGGTGTCCTCTCCCTATGCCTCAAAGCTCCCCAAGCAACCCCCCATTCCATCCCACCCCTGCTGGCCTGGTTCCCTGCCTGTCTCCTGTCTCCTGTCCCCCAGGCTTCACCTGGGGACGGGGCGTCCAGGCACCTCACAGTCACTTCCCTGCCCCATGGTCTGCCAGGGGCGCCAATTTCTGGAGAACATCTTCATAGAAACCTCTCCAACTATTTTTCTGCCTCCAGGAGGCATTAGAAGCTTCAGAACGCTCTTTTGCCCCACAGGTTGGGCACGTAGGCAATGCTAAGAGCCTGCTCTCTGCTCTTTTCACCACGGCTTTGGTGACCACCAGGGAGGTCACCACACAGTGAGCCAAAAGCATCAGTTACCTGCTGAGTGCCTTTCCCACGGCTGCTTCCTCTTCTTTGCCACCACCCTGCGGGGTCGGTCATTTCATCCGCTCCACTTAGAAATGGAAGGAATGGAGATCCAGAGAGGGGAAGGGGTCTGCTGGGGTCACTTGCTGGAGAAGGTTGGAGCCGGGGTGCACGCCCACGCCTGTCCCAACCAAGACCCCTGAGCGGAGGCATAGTGGAGGTGGGCACCAGAGCCGGTTGCCCTGCTTGAGGTGAGGCCCTTCCACGTACAGGTGTGTCTTCTTCGGCAGGTGGGTTTACGTCCCTTCACTGTGCCTCAGCTTCCTCATCTGTAGAATGGGCACAATAATAGCCTCGACGTCACTGGCTTATTGTGATGGGCGAATAGTGGAGAAAAGCGTTTGGCCCAGGGCCGTACGCACGGCATGTTCAGTAACGTTAGCAGTCCGGATTAATTCAACACGTCTTTTCAGGTGCCTGCTGGATGCTGGGGGCTCCCGCGAGGGCGCCAGGGCAGACCCCATCCCCACCGTCACACGCTTACATTTGGGTTCTTGCCAAGCGACAAGGTAGAAGGTAATAATTTCTGAGCTTTGATCTACTGTGCACACATCGACCCACTCAACAGATATGAGCTGGCTACCTACTATGTGCTGGGCCAGGCGTAGAGGAATAAGAGGCTGGCTCTCCTTTAGGTGGAAGACAGAGAGGAGGTGGGAGGCTGAGATGAAAACAATCAGTGTTCCAGGGAAGCATGTGAGGGGGATAATGAATATGGAAGGAGGGAGTCCGAGAGAACCTTCAGCAGGCTGAGGCCCAGAGGACGGATAGGACCTAGTCTGGGGAGGAAGGGGGGTCTAGGTGTAGGGCATAGCGCGTGCAAAGGCACAAAGGGAGTTGTCTTGCTGACTCACATTCCACCTCGTGGCTGGTGGACTCCTCTATTATGCTTGGCTATGTATGCCTTCTCTCAACTCTGCAAATCGAGTGTGAACGTAAGAACTTTGAAGTCTCATCGGCCATGACCTTGATTCTCTTTAAATCCTTTCACACATATCATCTCCTTTAATCTGCACACCAATCCTGTTGGTGTGGTTATACAGATATAGGGATAGGCTTTCCTCATTTTCAGCATCCGACTTTGGCTCAGGTCATAATCTCACGGTTCGTGGGTTGGAGCCCCGCGTCGGGCTCTGTGCTGACAGCTCAGATTTTGCTGCTTCGGATTTTGTGTCTCCCTCTCTCTCTGCCCCTCTGTTGCTCACACTCTGTCTCTCTCTGTCTCTCAAAAATAAATAAATGTAAAAATTTTTTTAAAAAGTAGGTTCCATGTTCAGCCCTGAGCTTAACGCCAGGCTTGAACTCAGGACCGTGAGATCGAGACCTGAGCTGAGATCAAGAGTGGGATGCGTAACCGACTGAGCCACCCAGGTGCCCCAGCCACGAACGAGTTTTTAAAAACATGTCTCATGGGGCGCCTGGGTGGCGCAGTCGGTTAAGCGTCCGACTTCAGCCAGGTCACGATCTCGCGGTCCGTGAGTTCGAGCCCCGCGTCGGGCTCTGGGCTGATGGCTCAGAGCCTGGAGCCTGTTTCCGATTCTGTGTCTCCCTCTCTCTCTGCCCCTCCCCCGTTCATGCTCTGTCTCTCTCTGTCCCAAAAATAAATAAACGTTGAAAAAAAAAAATTAAAAAAAAAAAAAAATAAAAACATGTCTCATGAGATATTTGGGATATACTTACACTCCAGAAAATTAGTTGCTGTTTCTCTGAAATTCAAACATCATGGAATATCCTGATATCCTTCTATTATTTTATCTGGCAGTGTTTGACCTTGGTTGTGTTCGTTTTTTTCCCCTGAAAATAAAGGCAATGATACCGTCTGGATTTCGTGAGGACCTACCGTGTGCCAGGCTCTGTGCTAAACTCAGAGTTTTTGAGCACTGAGCGACGGATGCTCTCTGCTCCGCTCGCCCAGCGCCCGGTGGCCCGCAGTTCCCGGCGCGGCCACGCGGTGTCGCCCTCCGCCCGCGGTACCGGGGCGGCGGCGGGGGCGGCCGGGCGCGCGCGGCCCATTCATCACCGCGCGGCCGCGGCGCGCAGACAATGCGGGGAGCGGCCCTTGCCCGCGCCCGCGCGGCTGTCGGTACAAAGGAAGCGCTGTTAACACGTGTACCGTAATGGGCTCCCCCACGGCCTCTTCCCGGGCCGCCCGCTCCCAGCCTGACGGATGGCCCGAGCCATCCATCTAAATTATGTCATGGGCGATGAGCATCCTCTTCTGTCCACTCCGTCCCGCAGCCGGGGCCAGGCTGGGCCTCTGGTGGCGGAGCACCCTGCCCCGGGCGACCCGGGTGGCCTCCCACGCTGGGGAAGGAGCCTCGTACAGGGTGAGCGCCTACTGTGCGAGGGGCTCCAGCCGCTGCCTTCTTGGCCTGCATGCAAAGCGGTGCGGTTTATTGGCCCACTTTGCAGAAGGGGAAACTGAGGTCTGGAACTGGAAAGTCTTCCTTCTAAGGTCACGCGGCTCTGGGGTTTGCCAAAGATGGTTTTTTTTTTTGTCTCCCCCCCCCCAACTTTATGGAGATGTAATTCACATACATCACATTCACGTGCATTTGAAATGTACAGTTCCATGTTTTTTTTTTAAGTCTTGTCACAGCCTTGTGTAGCTATGGGCACAGTCCTATTTTAGAACATTTTAATTACTCTGAGAATACCCCCTACCTGTTAGCAGGCACCCCCAGCTCCCCTCTCCCCCTTAGCTCTTGGTAACTGCTGATCTACTAGATCTGTCTACAGATCTGCTGGTCTGTCTATAGATTTACCTGTTCTGGGCATTTCATGTAAATGACTCATCCACTATGTGACCTTTTGTGACAGGCTTATTTCACTTAGCAGAGTGTCTTCAAGGTTCATCTCTATTGCAGCATGTGTCTGTACCTCATTCCTTTGTATGGCTGAATAATATTCCGTTGTATGGATGTACCACATTTGTTTATCTGTCTGCTGATGGGCATGTGGGTTGTTTCCCAAAAATGCTTGTTTCTTTGTTTGTTTATTTAGGGAGGGCGCAGAGGGAGACAGAGAATCCCAAACAGGGTCTGTGCCATGAGCACAGAGCCCGATACGGGGCTCGATCTCTTGAACCACAGGATTCTGGCCTGAGCCAGAATCAAGAATCGGTTAAGCATCCGATGCTTAACCGATTCTTGATTCTGGCTCAGGACATAATTGAGCCCCCCGGGCACTGGTTTCCACTCTTTGACTGCTGGGGGTAGTAGCACTGCTCTGAACATTTGTGGAGTTTTTGTGCGGAAATGTGTTTTGAGGCCCTTTTGGTAGCTACCTAGGAGTGAAATTGCTGAGACATTCGGTCACATCCTGTGTCACAGTGTAGAAACCGCTAGATGGTTTTCCAAGCCCCTACATCTTTCTGTTGCCCCTTCCAGCAGTGAAGGAGGACTTTGATTTTCCTGCATTCTAGCCAGCACTTGTTACCCGTCCGACTGACTCTAGTCAAGTGCTATCTCATTGTGATTTTGATTTGCATTTCCTTGAAGGCTAATGATGTCAAGCGTCTTTCCATGTGCTTCTTGGCCATTCGCGTAGCTTCTCTGGGTTGGGGATGTCTATTCAGATCTTTTACCCAGCTATAAAAAAAATTGGTTGCCTATTATTATTTTTAAAAGTTTTTAAAATGTTTATTTTTGAGAGAGAGAGAGAAACAGAGTGCAAGCCGGGGAGGGGCAGAGAGAGAGGGAGACACAGAATCCGAAGCAGGCTCCAGGCTCCGAGCTGTCAGCACAGAGCCCGACGTGGGGCTCGAACTCACAAACCGCAAGATCATGACTTGAGCCGAAGTCGGATGTTTAACTGACTGAGCCACCCGGCACCCTGGTTGTCTGTTATTGAGTCATAAGAGTTCTTTATAAATTCTGGATACAAATGCCTTATCTGATACATGAGGTGCAGATATTTTCTCTCATTTTGTGAGTTGCCTTCTCACTTCCTTGACGGTATTGTTTGCAGCACAAAACGTTTTAAATTTTGGTGGAGGTCCAAAGTCTATTTTTCCTTTCCTTGCTTGCGCTTTCAGTGTTGGTTATTGAGACTCAGAATCCAGCTCTGTGTGAGTCTGAAGTTGGGGATCTTTTGGCCGCACTGAGGGGAGGGGCGCTCGACCTCCCATGGGGATTGTAGGAGGAGCTGGTCATCTCAGGCTGGGGAGGGTGTGGAGCTGCGGAAGAACAATGACCTTGGAGTCAAAGGAATTTGGGTTTCAGGCCTGGCCGGGCTCTTGCTGTCTTTCCTCGGGGACTTGGGTGGGCCATTCAATGCTTTTGAGTCTCAGGTTACTCACCTGCGCAAGGGAGATAGTCATACCTGCCCACGAGGTTGCTGCGATATTAAACGAGGCAACGCATGAATGCAGGGGCTGCTTTGTAAGCAGAGCTGCGATGACCATGGCGTGTAGCTTCCACTGGGAGAGCCTCCGGCTCCCCACGCCCCCTGCACAGTGCAGGGCTGTGGCCACGGAGACACGTACCACCTGGGGGCCGAGGATCAGGGCACACGGCTGGGAGTCCCGGAGCCTCAGTCCCAATGAACTTGTCTCTGGAGCCTGAACACAAAGCGTGGTTTCCCTCTGTGCTGCTGAGAACTGCCAGGGAACAGAGCAGACCAGAAACCAGTAGATGGTGAGGCGGAGGAAGGCGGTGGCTCTGATTTAGATGTGGTGGCCTCTGGGCCTGCCCCGGGTCGCACAGCCATTCTGTCTGATGCGGGTTCTGTGAGGGACACCCTGTGAGGACACCCCTGTGTTACCGACGATGGCACCACTGAGGCTCAGAGAGGCGAAGACACTCGTTGGGGGTCTCCCAGCCCCGTCTTGAAAAGCCAACACAAAGAAGGGCTTCTGGGGGGGCCTGGGTGGCTCAGCCAGTTAGGTGTCTGACTATTGATTTCGGCTCAGGTCATAATCTTACGGTTGGTGGGGTCAAGCCCCGTGTCTGGGATTCTTTCTCTCCTTTCCTCCTCTCTGTCCCTTCCCGACTTGTACTCACTCTGTCTCTCAAAATAAGTAACTTTTTTTTTTTCTTTTTTAAGAAGGGCTCCTGGTCTCTGGACCCAAGAAGCTTCAGGCATCGCCCTGGGACGTTCCCGGACAATGGGTCTTCTCTTCATGGATCTCCAGAGGGCCCCTGCCCACATGCGCCTCCCCTGCTCCCTAGGAAGGAGGAGACGCTTCGGAGCCACCCAGCCCTGGGCTGGATGCAGACATAGCAGGTACTCTCTGACCCTCAATCTCTTCATCTGTCCAATGGGGATACTGGTTCCTGCCTCCAGGGCTGCTTGAGGATAAAACGAGAGCTCAGATGCAGCCAGAGCTCAGCCAGGGAGGTGCTCAGTGGAGACCTGGCCCTCCCCGAGTGCCTGGTAGTTGAGGTGATCTCCGTGATTAGCGACAATTCGGATGAGCGCTTTGCAGCAGGAGCAGGCTGGGGATGCACACTTGGGACTTGGGGGCGCTGGTCAGGCCGTGCCCTGCCTCCTGGACCCCCCGGGCGCAGGCTGGAGCTGGTATTTCCAGGGCTGTGGGAAGCCCAGGGCGCTGTCTGCAGGTAGATGGAGGTGGAGAAAATTGATTCGGGCCCAGAGGCCGCAGGCGGCAGGGCAATCACAGAGAGCAGAGCCGCTGGAGATGAGAAGACCCCGGGTCACAGCTCTCCGCGCCCCACACGGTCGCCCGGTCAGTCCCTCCGGCTGGCCCGCCGGCCCCCTGTCCTAAAGCCGGTCTGCACCGCGGGGAGTCCTGGGGAGAGCTGGGCCGCATCCGCCCCTCCAGACGGACAGACGGACAGGCAGGCAGACAGACAGGCAGGCCCACGTCCACCCCCCTGGGGGAGCATCATCCATTTCTCCTTGGTGCCGCCTCCTAGCTCCCTTGCGTCCTTCCGGAAATTTCCGTTCCTGGCTCCTGCTTCTCTCTGCCATCTCCAGGGCCTGGCTCCTAGCAGGCGCTCAGTTAACGCCTGCTGGAGGGATGAATCAGTGTTGTCTCTTCAGAGAGGAGAGTGGCATTTTTTATGTTCAGCCCACTGGCCACCTCCCTGGGCCGTGGCTGTCCTTGGCGTGAGGGCACCAGCGTCCAGGACTGTGCCAGATAGCGTGGTGCCCGTGGCTTCGTGCGGAGACGCTCTGGACACAGGGCGATGGCGGGGGCAAGGAGGGCCAGGCTCTGAGTTCGAATGTGGCCCCATAGCTTCCTTGCTGGTTGAAGGGACTTGGCCCCTTTGAGCCTCAGTTTCCTTCTCTGTCAAATGGGGTAATGCTTTGTGGTGTTTCCATGAGGACTCGAGAGGTTAGTGCAACTACAGCAGCAGTGTGTTGCCGATGGTGAGAGATTGGTGATGACCAGGCTTCATTTTCCAGTGGGGGTGTGGGTGAGGGTCATGGTGTGCTGATGGCGAAAACACTCAGCCCGCTTGGGCAGGAGCCAGAGGGATCAAGGTTTAGCCTTTAACAGCGGTGTGACTACAGGCAGGCCACTTGAGGGAGAAGAAGAGGAGGGGGAGAGGGAGAGGAGGGAGGGAAAAAGGGAGAGAGGGAGAGGAGAGAGAGGAGGGAGGGGGAGAGGGAGAGGAGGGAGGGGAGGAGGGGGAGAGGGAGAGGAGGGAGGGGAGGAGGGGGAGAGGGAGAGGAGGGAGGGGAGGAGGGGGAGAGGGAGAGGAGGGAGGGGAGGAGGGGGAGAGGGAGAGGAGGGAGGGAGGCAGAGGGGGAGAGGGAGAGGAGGGAGGGAGGCAGAGGGGGAGAGGGAGAGGAGGGAGGGAGGGGGAAGGGAAGAAGGAGAGGAGGGAGAGGAGGAGGGGGAGAGGGAGAGGAGGGAGGGGAGGAGGGGGAGAGGGAGAGGGGGGAGGAGGGGGAGAGGGAGAGGAGGGAGGGAGGCAGAAGGGGAGAGGGAGAGGAGGGAGGGAGGGGGAGGGGAAGAAGGAGAGGAGGGAGAGGAGGAGGGGGAGAGGGAGAGGAGGGAGGGAAAAAGGGGGAGAGGGAGAGGAGGGAGAGGAGGGGGGGGAGAGGGAGAGGAGGGAGGGAAAAAGGGGGAGAGGGAGAGGAGGGAGGGAGGGGGAGGGGAAGAAGGAGACGAGGGAGAGGAGGAGGGGGAGTGGGGTCATCGGGTGGGGTGGGGTGGGGGAGGATGCGCTCTGGCTGAGAGCCACAGAATCCAGTTCCCTTTGTTCCCCCAACTCACTAAATACCTTTGGGCAAGTCGTTCTGTCCCCTTGCCTCAGTTTCTGTATTGGTCAGCGAAGGAGCGGAGCAGAAGTTAACAAGGGGACTGGAGGCAGCTGACTCACTCCAGCCTGTGATAGGGCCAGGGCTGCCTGGCAGCATCACCTCTTGGCTTCAGTCTGTCTCCGTGGCCACGGAGGTCGAGAAAGAGTGGCCACCGCTTCCTGACCACTGCCCGCAGCTGGGCCCTGATCCGAGGACTGCATGTGTGTTAAATCCCATGTCGTGCTCCCTGACCCCGTGAGGCAGGGAGAGCCGTGAACCCATTTTCCAGCTAAGGAAGCTGAAGTCATACTATTGGGAGTACAAGTGGGCTCTCCTAGAACCCCGGCCTTGGCCCTCCAAGCCCAGAATCTTTAGTACAAACCTATGTGCTTCCTTTTTTCAAGATGGTGTATCTATTTATTTCGAGAAAGAGAGAGAAAGCTCGTGTTGGGGAGGGCAGGGAGAGAAGAGAGAGTGAGAATCCCACAGAGCTGGGCGCAGGGCCAGCTGTCAGCACAGAGCCCGACGTGGGTCGCAAACCCACCGACCGCGAGATCGTGACCTGAGCTGAAGTTGGGATGCTTAACCGACTGAGCCACCCAGACGTCCCCTTATATGTGTCTCCCTCTTGGGAACCACAGACCTGGCCTCTCCAGCGGCCACCGCAGCCCCCAGGGGCGTGAGCCAATCCCTGCCCACCCCTGGGGCATGTGGTGGTGCAAAGGCAGGACGCCTGTCTGTGAAACCCTGGATTGTGAGTGCCTCCCGGGACAAGGGCTTCATCTGTCCTGATGAGCAGCCTCTCTCCCACGGGCGCAGTGCCTGGTGCAAAGTGGGTGCTTGGGGGACCCGTGAAGCGGCGGACGAGTGTATTTGTAACTAGCCAAGTGTCTCGTATACAGTAGGCACACATGCTCAGTCCTGGAGTGCAGAGGGCCCTCTCCAGTTCTACAGTTCACCCAACACGTTTGGCAGATGGTGACTGTCTTAGCCTAGGTGGCTGTAACAAGTACCATCGACCGGGTTACAGTCCTGGAAGCTGGGAAGTCCAAGATCAAGGTGCCTGCGGCTCAGGTATCACATGAGGGCCCGCTTCCTGGCTTACAGTCGGCTGCCTTCCTGCTGGGTCCTCACGTGGTGGAGAGAACGATCGTCTCTCTAATGACTCTTTTTGTAAGGACCACTAATCCCTTTCATGGGGATGCCACCCTCATGACCTCACCACCTCCAAATACCATCACGCTGGGGATTAGGGCTTCAACAGATGAATTCTGGGGGGACCCAGACCCACAAACGTTCAGTCTATAGCAGGGGCACTGTGGCTCAGAGGGAGAGGGACTTATCCAAGGACACACGGCTAGTGCTTATAGAGCGAGGCCCAGAGCCTGGTTCCGGTGCTCCTTCTTCCCGTCCGTGCTGGCTGGGTGGGTTGATGTCATCCGCATGGCCTGGCCTGGCGCAGGTGGCCTTGGGTGTTCCCCGGCTTGTAGACGTCCCCGTACCTTTACATCATTAACATCATCTTCCCACCTCCCTGCTGTGCATGCCTGTCTCTGTGTCCAAATTTCCCCTTATGTGAGGACACAGTCATCCTGGATTAAAGCCCACCCCAATGACCTCATCTTAACTTGATCATCTGCATACACCCTATTTCCAAATAAGATCCCACTCACAGGTATCAAGGGTGGGAGGGACGTAATTCAATCCATAATTGGGCTGCAATGAAATACACGTTGTGCGGTGTTTTTGAGCACCAACTGTATACCTGGCCCATGAGGGAGAGAGGCAGGGTGGGGGTGGGGGTGGAGGAGAACTAGTATCTAGAAGCGGGGGCCCTCAACGGGTGTGGATTGAGGGTGGTAGGAGGTGAGGTGTCTCTGGACCTGAAGGGGGCGCACGGCGGGGGGCTGAGTCTAGAAGGAAGGTGGGGGGACTGATGGTAATAACGCTGAATGTCAGGTGCCGGAGTTAGGAACTGACCCACGAAGACATTCTCAGCAGTAAACAGAAGTCTCCGATGGATGAACTCAAGAGCTGCAGAACGAATGCTCGTTTGGTTGGTTGGTTTGGTGCGGGGAAGTCTGTGTTTCGGAGCTCAGCTCACCTCCGTGTCCCCAGGGGAAGAATCTGAGGTCCCGAGCAGGGTAGTGACTCCCCCAGGGTCACACAGCCAGCAAAGGACCAGGAGCGGCCCTGGAAGGTGGACCTACTTGCTTCCAAGTCTTCGGAGCACATGGCCCGGTGTGCAGTTATAAAAATGCTTATTCAAAACACAACAGCCGTTACCGATGACAATAGAAGCCATTTGCCTGGTTTCGCTCATCTACATCTCTAGGGGTTAGTAAATTTGCAGCCAATTTTCAGGGGTTTCAAATTGAATTTCTAGGAAGGTTCCATGGAGACATGGAGAAATGAGTCTTAGTTCCCACGCTTATCCTATAAGGGGCTAGGCTGAATTTTTATTCATCTAGTGAGTCTTTACTGACTACCTACTGTGTGCCGTCCCCCTCCCCTCCCCAGAAATGGGCTAGGGATTCAGAGATTTGGAAAAGAAAAGTTCTTCCGGGATCCAAAAATACTCTTGCTGACTCAGCCTCATGGGACTCAGTGTTCATGGGACAGGCAGTCCCATGCAGGGATAATCAGAATCCAGGTAGCATGACTGGAACAAGCTTGGGGGCCAGTGGGAGCCCCGGCGGCTGTCTGACCTGCCTGGGGGGTGCCAGGAGGGCTTCCTGAAGGAGGTGATGCTGGAGTGAGTCTTGAGAAAGAGGTTGGAATTTACCCAGTGGGGGAGAGGAACAGGTGGGCATTCCAGGCAGGTGGGGTAGCCTTGCTTTTGAGTGCAAAGCCTCAGAAGTATAAGGTTTTATGGAAAGACTGTAAATGCATGGGCATGGGGTTGGAGAGTATGAGGAGTGGAGGGGCAGAGGTGAGCAAGAGCCTTGGAAATCATGGGAAGGATTATCCAGAAGGTAATATCTAGAAGGCATTATCTAGAAGGTAATAGGGATCTATGGAAGGGTTTAGAGCAGAGGAGTAACCTAGCAGTATTGGCCTTTCTGGAGAGATCCCTTTGGCTGTCATGAGGGGAACAGGTAGGAACGTAACCATAGAGACCAGTAAAGAGATGGAAGGGTGGGGTATTTAATGCGCATAGTAATTATGACAATATATCGCTTATTGTGTACCAGGGGCTGTTCTAAGCGTGTACATGTTTTTAACTCATGCCATCCTCAAACATCCCTGTGGGTTGAAAGGCGTGTCAGTAAAGCTCTTAACCTTAGGGCCTGGCACATCATTAAGTATCAACAGATTATTTGCCTAGTGTTAGCAACTCCATGCCCCATTTTGCAGCTGAGGGCTGAGGTTCAGACAGTTTATTAACTTGCCATATTGGATGCCATGATGCACAGCCCAGATCCGCTTTTGGAAAGAAATGATTTTTTAAATGTTTATTTATTAGTTGAGAGAGAGAGAGAGAGAGAGAGAGAGAGAGAGAGAAAGGCAGAAAGAGAGGGAGAGAGAATCCCAAGCAGGCTCCATGCTGTCAACACAGAGCCCGACGTGGGGCTCGATCTCATGAACTGTGAGATCATGACGAGCTGAAATCAAGAGTCGGATGCTCAACCGACTGAGCCACCCAGGTACCCTGGAAAGAAAGGATTTATTTCTTTGCTGCCAGGACCTTGGGCGCTGCCACACCCATGGTCACTCCCTTCTGAGAACAGTAGGCATCATATGCTTGGTAGATGACGAAGGATAAGGACCATGTCCCGACTTGAGACAGCCTTGAAGGGCCACTGAGCTCCAGAACTGCCCACGGGGTCTGCTGAGACCCTGGCTGGACCTTCATCACGGCTCAGCTTCTACCTCTTGCCGTTGCTGCTTCCTTCTCTCTTCCACGGGTTTGGGTCCCAAAATCACCTCCTCCTGACCATCTTGCAGGTTCTCCTTGCTGAGGACGGACCTGTGATACTCGTCCAAGGGAGCACAGCCTGTAATCAGCAGAGCTGGTGTATCAGGGTTTTCTAGAGAGACAGAACCAATAGGAGATAGATGATAGATAGGTAGGTAGATAGATGATAGATAGATAGATAGATAGAGGATAATAGATGATAGATAGATGATAGATAGATAATAGGTGATAGATAGATAATAGATAGATGATAGATAGATAATAGGTGATAGATAATAGATAGATGATAGATAGATAGATGATAGATAGATAATAGATAGATGATAGATAGATAGATAGATGATAGATAATAGATAGATGATAGATAAATAGATGATAGATAGATAATAGATAGATGCTAGATAGATAGATAGATGATAGATAATAGATGATAGATGGAGAATAGATAGATGATAGATAGATAATAGATAGATGATAGATAATAGATGATAGATAATAGATGATAGATAGATAGATAATAGGTAGATGATAGATAGATGATAGATAATAGATGATGGAGAATAGATAAATGATAGATAGATGATAGATAATAGATGATAGATAGATAATAGATGATAGATAGATAATAGATGATAGATAGATAGATAGATGATAGATAGATAGATGATAGATAGATAGATAGATGATGAGAGAGAGAGAGAGACTTTGCCCTTCGTCTACCTTTTTGTTCTATTCAGTCCCTCAACGGATTGGACGAGGTCCACCCACACCGGTGAGGGTGATGTTACTCAGTCTGTCAGTACAAATGCTGATCTCTCCTGGAAACACCCTCACAGACGTGCCCAGAAGACATGTTATGGCAGGTATCTGGGCATCCCTTAGCCCACTGGAGCTGATGCCTGAAATTAACCATCACAGCGAGGAGGCAACCCCTGACTCCTCCATCCTGCCCTCACGCCAGGCTCCCTCGATCAAGTCTCTTGGACTCTCTGAACTTTGGTTTCCTCGTCTGTAAAGTCAGGGTGTACCAGTGTCTCGGTCTGTCCAGGCTACCGTGACAAAATGCCATAGACCGGGCGGGGGGCGGGCAGGGCTTAAACAGCAGCCATCCGTCGCCTCAGTGGCTGGAAGCCCCAGATCGAGGTGCCAGCAGGCTGTCACCAGGCTCAGATGGCTACAGGCTTAGGCATTCCCAGGCGTTTCTTGATTTCAGCACTCAAAGTCCACATCTGAGGAAATCCATCAGTCCCAGATAAATCGAGGTCATTCACTTGGGACTGTCCCCGTTTGAAAACCGCAACACCCTCAAGCCTCGGGGAAGCAGGACAGCTGGTCACCCTTTCAAAAAAGAAAGGTTAATTTTTCACTCACTCACGTTTCACCACCATCATGTACATCCCATTCCACATTGGCTGCGGCTCCTGCTTGAAATGGTTTTTGCCCGCGACTCAGGCCACTGGAGCCACCTCTCTCTGGCACGTGGCTGGTCTGTCTGGAGGCAGCGGAAACAGAGATTCAGAGACGCCTGCACCGTGTCTTAAAGAGTCAGCTCCTTAAGAGTCACTTCTGCCCTCGTCTCATTGGCCAGAATGAGCCACGTGACCAAGGCCAACGGGAATGACGGTAGAATCCCGCCTTCAGGAAAGGGATCTGGGACATCTGGATGCTGCTGGGAGGAGGCGATCTCAAACATCTTGGGTGGCAGTTAAACACTTCTTTCCAGAGCTGGGGGCCTCCTCTCCGTGTCTGCAATGCTCCGCCATGCTAATGATTTGAAACAGTGGCTAATTTGACAAGCCAATTGGAGTCCCTGTGATTGCATTTGACTTTCTGACTAATGACAAGAGATGAACTCCCTTTTCTTAGTGCAGCTTACAGTTGGATAGCCTTGGGCCATCGCGCGATCCCAGTGTTCAAAATGTTGCCTTGTAAATTGTCTAATAAAGTAATAAAGGAAGGGACTTGATACATGATTTGTCTTTTAACCATTGTAATGGGATTTTTTTTTTGGGGGGGGTGGGGTGGGTAACATTGTTTTATGTTAGAATGCAGAAATTATCACGCATAATTAGAATCATTTCAATTCCAGTCTCTGCCAGGCCCCTGACATATTCCTCGATTTGCACCACGTCGAGCACGGCGGCTTGTAAAACCTCATCGAATAAAATTTTAAAAGGCAAACCAATCTGCAGTGGTGCAGCGTAGACTGGAAGAGAAGGCTGCCCGGGTGAGCTTTGCCTTTGAGGGAGGAGAAAGAAGGGAAAGGAGGAGAAAAGAGACAAAAGGATGGCATAAGAGAAAAGACCACGGCCAGTCAGTGTCATTAAGGCCGCTCTCTGCTGGGGCAGCCTGGGACCCGTCTGGCCATGGGTCAACCTCAATGCTCTTAATTAGTGGCCCTTCAGTCCCACTCAGATTCCACATTTGTGCCCCAGGTTTCATTTCATTCAGGCCGACCAGATCCCTGCCTGTGCATCTTCTTAATATTTAATCCTAATCATGCAGACACATGTATGGATCTATTTATCCACAAAAGCTGCCGTATAAATGTTTAACCAGAAAAGCACGGGGCGACTCAGATCAGCCGAGGGACAAGCTTTTCCAGGGGCGCAAGGACAGGCAGGCTGTTTGGCTCTAGGGAGAAGATATTTATCGAGAAAAATGTCTCCGGTTCCCAAAATGTCCAGATCAGGCCTCGGAGGTGGGGGGGGGGGGGTTAGCAAAATGTTGCTTTCTTCAGTTAGCTTGCGTGAGAAGCTGTGCACCTGTCTCTGGAGCTCCGGCGGGAGGGGGAAGATGTCGGTGGGATTCTTTCCCTGTCCTGTGGTGTCCCCATGCACCGGTGACCGCCCACCAGGGGCCGGGGCGTCTAGTTCTAGGGAGGAGGGGCGCCTGTCCGGGCTGGGACGTGTGGCAGCCTCTGAAACCCTTGGTGGAGCAAGTGCCTTGCAGTAGAATTATCGTGCTGTAAAGGGGGAATGGTGCCTCAGGAATGGCCACAGCGCTCATGAATATTCCGGGCACTTGTACCCACAGCCAGCACCGGGCCTGGCTCCTGATTCATCAATATTACAAATCGGCACCGTGGCGAGCAAGCTGTCAGCAATTTTAATATTTGCCTCCAGCTCGAGGAATTACAGTGGAGGTATTTCCCAGGGACACCCGGCCTGAACGCAGGGCAATACCTTCCCCTGCGGTCAGAGAGCCTGGGAGTGGGCCTTGGAAGCTCTGGGTTCAAGACCCAGGTGCCCCAGCCAAGTTTTATGTAACCATGGGCAAGGACTGAGGCCTTCCCGGACCCCGCCCCCCCCCCCCCCCCCCCGCTGTCCCCTCACTGCCCCAGGGAGATAAGAAGAAATTACGTGAGCACTTACTGTGTGCCAGCAACCACACTGAAGCAATTTTGCAGGAGAGAGATGATTGGGCCCCATTTTACAGATGAGGAAAACTGAGGCTCAGCATGGGCAGAGCGGTTACCAACCAGGGGGGTGTCGATGCCAAGTCTGGAGGCCAGTTTGAATTGCAGGCGTGCAGGAAGGATGGCCAACTTAGAAGGGGTGTTATGAGGATAAGAGGAGAGCCAAGTTTGGGCGTGCTTTGCAATTATCTTGAGTCCCCAGAAGGAGAGCCTTCAGAATCCTGGGATAAGCATGGCTCACATCAGCACAGCCTGCTGTGGGCTGCGGAGACCTTTTGCCTCCCCTGTGCCTACTTCGTGTCCTCAAGGGGGAAGGAGTGTGCTGTCCATCTCGCAGGTAGAAAGACTGAGGCTCAGAGAAGTGAACTGCCTTGTCCAGAGCTCCACAGGTTGAAAAGTGGCAAGGTCGTGGTTGAAGGTCATAGTCGAAGGTCTTTAGCAGAGTAAGGAGGGTAGCGGCTATGCACCCATTTTACAGATCAGAAATGGGAGGCCACGGGGAAAATGCTGAAGGGCTTACTTCTCTGCAGAAAGTTAAGAGTTTTTTTGAGAGGGGGAAGGAAAGATGAACCCATTCCTGTAGTCTCTCTCTTTATGTCTAGTATTTTAGCTAAAAATAAGGTGGGGGATGATCCTCCCTCCCTCCATCCTTTGTCCTTCCTTCCTTCCTTCCTTCCTTCTCCCTCCCCCTCCTCCTCTGCCTCTCTCTCCCTCTTCCTTTCTCTCCTTCTCTCTTTCCTGACTCTGTTCTAGTGCATCAGGAAATCAGAACCTCTTGTAGGTATTTCAAGCAGGCAGAGTTTTAACACAGGGCACTTGATGCTTAGGAAGTGGGTAGGCGGTGGGAGAGTTGCTGTAGTGTTTGGGAAGGCAGGGTGTTCGGCCATCGCAGGCCATTACTGAGGTCTCAGTTGCCTGCTCACCTCCTGCTTTCCAAATCTCACGTGAACACTTCCCACGGGAGTGGCGGGAGGAGGCGGGGGCGAGGGGGCGTGTGGGGACCTGAACCTGAACTCTGTTGGCAAGAAGTCAGAATACCGTCTCCAGGAGCCGTGTTGGGAGCTGGGATGCCAGCACCTGTATCTCTGTGGCGTGGTGGCTACACCTCCTCAGTGGTTTCCCCGCGACGCTTGGGGTCTCCACGGAATGAGCGGTCTACCAACAGGGGGCGCAGTATGAGGCGCGCGGAAGGACTTCAAGCTCACTTCCTACTTTCAAGCCCAGCCACCCTGCCCGTTTTGTGTGTTGGGTTTTCTCTGAACAGCTATGCCACACGCACAAAGTTTGACTCTCACTGTATCGCAGTGAACCACGGCCAAAGAAAAAAAAATCTTCTGACCCTTGTTAAAATGGTAAGGAAGAGTTTACTGGGGAGTGAGGGTAGCGGTGAGAGATGAACACAAAGTACAATGGGAACACGTTGGGATTTTTCAGCCAAGGAGCAAGGTAGGGGGTAAGGGGTGGTGGGTGGACAGTTGCAAGGGTTGGGGGGTTTCTTGCTGTTGACCGAACAGGATTCTTGCCGTTGACTGAACAGGCGGGGTGATCGGATATCACGGCTGGAGGAGTCCCCCTAAAGTGACTTAGCAGGATTCTAACCTCAGCTGGGCTATGCCAGAATGGGGGCCAAGGTCAAAGTCTAGGTTGAGAAGGGGGCTCGGAGGAGCCCAACCAGAGCTTGGTTAAGTAGAGATTCTTTGTCAAGAGGCAAGTGTGTCTTACGAGGATGGCAGAGACCCTCTGCTGGGGTGATGGGAACAAGATGAGTCAGAAAGCACCTTGACTTGTCGTCAGTCTTTCTGGATCCCAAGCACGGATCTAGCCCCTTCTCCGGCCCACAGCCTTCATGCAGAGCAACTATGCAAATAGCTGCCTGAGGGTAGAGCCGAGCCAACATACCAAATTTCTGCTTTGGCTCAGCTGGGATCTATAGTTCTGTGGTTTTTTATGATTCGATGGTTTTTAGTATTCTTTGATTCTGTAGCAAGCCATCCTCAACTTCTGTAGTGCTTTGATTTTGCCTTTCTTTGATTTTTTAGACATGATGATCCTGGGATGTGGACTTTCTGGCTCAATTATTCCAAGAATGAAGTTTTGTGAGTCAACGCATCCAAGTCCCTCTTGGGAGGCACTGGTCCATCCCAAGGCGGGGCCGCAAGGAAGGGAGTGTGATGGGGGGGGAAATGGGAGACGCCGACAGAGATGTGGACTTAAGTCCCCGGTCGAAACCAAAGCATTCACACCTGCCATCAGGTTTGAGGTGCCAGGATGAGGCCAGGAGAGTGATGCCAGGTGGTTAAAGGTGGGAGCTGACTGGGGCGCGTGGGTGGCTCAGTTGGTTAAGCGTCCAACTTCGGCTCAGGTCATGATCTCCCAGTTTGTGAGTTCGAGCCCTGCATCGGGCTCCGTGCTGACAGCTCAGAGCCTGGAGCCTGCTTCAGATTCTGTGTCTCCCTCTCTCTCTGCCCCTCCCCTATTCGTACTGTCTCTCTGTCTCTCTCTCAGAAATAAATAAACGTTAAAGAAAAAGGGGAACGTGAGCAATAACAGAAATGAAGCAAACATCACCTGTTTGATAGGAGAGGAAGAAGACGCTTGAAACCATTGGGTTTGGACAGACCCTACGGTTCTCTGTGATAAACCGTTTCTGTCCTCTTTCCCCCCTAAGTCAACCTGCCACAGTATCCCTTGCTTCCTACCAGGGATCCAGACAAAGGGACCTACGTATTCCATGTCGGTTAACACTTCTATTTGCATTTGGATGGGGGTCTTCTAGACATAATACAATAATAATGACTGATCGATCAGTCAGGATAAGGTGGGCTCTGCTGTAATGAAAAGCCTAGGGGCATCTGGATGGCTCAGTCGGTTGGATGTCCAACTCTTGATTTCAGCTCAGGTCATCATCTCACAGTTCGTGAGTTCAAGCCTTGCGTTGGGCTCTGCACTGGCAGCACAGAGCCTGCTTGGGATTCTCTCTCTCTCTCTCTCTCTCTCTCTCTCTGTCCTTCCTGCTCTCTCTCTTTCTCTCAAAATAAATAAATAAACACATTAAAAAAAAGAGAAAAGCCCAGGGGCACCTGGGTGGCTCAGTCGGTTGAGCGTCTGACTTCGGCTCAAGTCATGATCTAACGGTCCGTGAGTTTGAGCCCCACGTCGGGCTCTGTGCTGACAGCTCAGAGCCTGGAACCTGCTTCAGAATCTGTGTCTCCCTCTCTCTCTGCCCCTCCCCTGCTCATACTCTGTCTCTCTCTCTCTGTCTTTCAAAAATAAATAAACATTAAAAAAGAAAAGAAAAGCCCAAACCTGTAAGCAAATTTATTGTTCACCTCTGTAACGTCCACTGTGGGTCTGGGCCACTGTGCTCCACGCAGTGACTCAGGGATCCAAGCTCCTTCCATCTCTGCTTCTGCATTTCAGCCTGAGGTCCCCTCCTGAACTGCATCAGCTCGGAAGGGATGCTCGTCACCTCCACTCACAGAACCAGTCGCATGATCCCACCCGCCTGCAAGGGGGCCGGGAAGGGTAGCTTCCTGTGTGTCCTGGAAGGGTGAGATAAGGAACAGCATTTCGTGAACACCTGGTACCATTTCTGCTGCAACTGCCATCTTTTCTTTTCTTCTTCTTCTTCTTTTTTTTTTAGTAATCACCGTAAGACCATTACTCTACATTCATTGTCTGAAATCACAGAAGATCTTCATAAGAGGAGGAAACTGAGGCCCATAGAGAGTTCCGGTAAGTTGCCTGAAATGATACAAGTAATGGCAGATCCAGAATTTAAACCCAGATGTGCACGCGCCCCAAATCTGTGCCTTTTACGCTCGTGTGGCCGACCCTCGGACTCCAGGGGGGCTGCTGGGGTGACTGCCTTCCTCTTCAAATGGTGACATACGTACCAGTCTCTGCCCTAGTCGGCCTATGGCGGCCACACCTGGATCCGTGAGCGGAAACACCATCCGCCACCCTGGAAATCCCACACCGTGCATGTGACACCTCGCAAAAGACAATCGATGGCTCCTGACAATTTTTTCATTTAGCATGAAATATGGAAAGCATATTTTGATCTTTGGTTTTCTTCCATTTCCCATCTGTTCTTCATTAGGATTTCAAACTTAATAACCTAGAGTCAGCATCAACTTCAGAAGCCGATGCTCCTTGGAGGGTTTTTGTTGTTGTTGTTGTTGTAAGAGGGTGGGTGTTGTTTTTTTCCACTCCTGCTCCTGTCTGTAAGTCCGTCTGTTTATCTCACCCTCCCGGATTCGATCCTCCTCATCCCAAAGGTGAAACTCACTTGTAGGTTGAAGCATGAGATCACTGACTGCATAATTTCCAGAACACTTGATTGATCCAGTGACCCTTCGGTTTCTCTCACTTGTGCCTAAAATCCCACCATTCAAGGACCTGCTCTTTAGCTTAAGAAGACCCTTTTCTTGGGGGGACCTGGGAGGCTCAGCCGGTTAAGTGTCTGACTCTTGGTTTTGGCTCAGGTCATGATCTCGAGGCTTCCTGGGTTTGAGCCCCACATCAGGCTCTGTGCTGGTGGTGCAGAGCCTGCTTGGGATTCTCTCTCCCTTTCTCTCTCTCTCTCTCTCTCTGCCCCTCCCCACTCATGCTGTCTCTGTCTTTCTCAAATAAATAAACTTAAAAAAAACTTAAAAAAAACATTTGAAAAAGAGG
Organism: Leopardus geoffroyi; assembly: GCF_018350155.1. Classification (NCBI taxonomy): domain Eukaryota; kingdom Metazoa; phylum Chordata; class Mammalia; order Carnivora; family Felidae; genus Leopardus; species Leopardus geoffroyi. The sequence continues at coordinate 25,896,211 of NC_059339.1, read as the reverse complement.
ACCCTTTTCTCTTGTCAAGATGCCCGAGAAAGGTCACCATGCCCCAGTACTATGCCTTTTCAGTGGCTGGGGGAAAATCTTGAAGTCCACAGGTTTCAGAGGGGAGAGAAGGAACGCAGGGACCCAGAGGACACAGGGACAGTAGCAAGAGTATTGACCTGGGGTTGAGTCTCACATCTACCAACAAACCCCAGATATGGGCCTAACAAACCATCCGACCTCTTTGACCCTTTGTTTCTTCATCTATAAAATGGGGATGTATTAGATATTTCTTCCAGGGTCATCAGTGTGAATCAACAGAGAGGCCACAGACAACTTCCATTCACACGGTGCTTTACAGCGTAATAGGGAAAATATTTTGAAATATTAACTGAAGTTCTCTCTCTCTTTTCTTGTTAAAATTCTGTGCATTTATTTATGTCCTGTGGCCAGTCTCATCTTTCAGGCAGCAGCCAGGCCATGCAACATTCATTGCCTTTGGGAAAGGGTGACACAGCAGAACGCAGATAAGGAAGAATCGAATTCTTGGCTTTTGAATTTAAAAAGCTGGCCAAGGACTGGGCATATGACAAAGGATTTGGAAAGATGTAAAACCCTGTATCTAAAACCAGGAGAGACTCTGGGGAGTGAAGGGAACACACATATATCCCAAGAAAGGACAGAGAGGGCTTGAGGTCAGGAGGGAAGTAGGGCGTCTGTAAGGTACCACGGGCCACATGTAAGCCAGGGCATCTCCACAGAAGCCGGGGCTAATTACACTGCGAAGAACCAGATGACCCTCATTCCTGACACCCCATGGGTGGCCGGTCTCCAAGATGGCGCCCAGCGAGTTGTCCCCTCCTGGAATACAGCCCCTCCTGCAGCCTCCTCCTTCATTCAGTCAGGACTGTCTGGGTCATCAGTATTGTGCAGGACAGGTGACCTCTGAGGTGAGGGCACAAAGGGCTTTGCAGCTTCCACCTCATTCTCTTGGATCCCTGGCTTTGAGGGAAGCCATGTTAGGGGGACCCCAAGGAGCTCTGTGGAGAGGCCTGTGTAGAAAGACAGGAGATGCCCGCCAACAGCCGGGGCCAACATAGCCTCGTGAGTGGGCCCCCTTGGAAACAAAGCCTCCAGCCCCAGTCAAGCCTTCAGAGGAGCCTGCAGGCCCAGCTTATTATATCTGACTGCACCCTCCTGAAATCCTGGAGCTGGACCCTCCCCCAGCTCACGAATTTCCAACGTATAGAAACCACATGACCTAATCAATGTTTATTGTCATTTAAACAATTCTTTAATGTTTATTTATTTTTGAGAGCGAGAGAGGGGCGAGGGGGGAGGAGCAGAGAGAGAAGGAGACACAGAATCCGAAGCAGGCTCCAGGCTCTGAGCTGTCAGCACAGAGCCCGACGCGGGGCTCGAACTCACGGACCGCGAGATCATGACCTGAGCCGAAGTCGGCCGCTTAACCGACTGAGCCAGCCAGGCACCCCAATGTTTATTATCATCTTAAGCCACTACGTTTGGGGGGTAATTTGTTAGGCAGTAAGTCACAACTGATGCATTCGAGCTGGCATAAGCCAGCTAAATTCTTGGGAATTTAGACAAGATTCCAGAGAAAGGGGGCAGAGGACCCTAACTGGACTAGCCTTACATTTCTGCCACCTCGTGTAACACAGGCTTGCATAGAAATTAAACTCAGTTGCAGAAAAGTAAACTCCTATTTCTAGACTGCCTGAGTTCCTAGATTTACCTGTTTTGCTGTGACCCATTCCAAAGGGTTTCCATGGTCTTTTCAGGATGCTGGGAATCTGGGGAAGCCAGGACAAGAGACGCTAGATTTTTGGGACAAGGCTGCCTTTTTCTGCAAATGGGAAAATAGGGTGATGAAGAGACAGACTCACCCCCCCTCAGTTCCGGAATTTGGGGACCACTCAGCCTGTGTGTTTGTCTCCTCCAGGCCCCCTCTTGCTCCTTGCTGCACCCCTTCCTGTGCACATGCACAAGCTCTGACAGACACCAGAGCCCTTCAGTTTGTCTTGTTAGAAAACCCTCGTGTTAAAGAGGCCATTAAAAAAAGAGGGAAAGATAAATTGCCCGCAGCTTCAGGGCCCAGGAGGAAAGGGGAGAGCAGGTAATGGAAAAAAGGCCTGTGATTACAGGGCAGGGGTGGCCCAGGAGCCAGAGCAGGCAAAAACCTCCACTTGGAGATGTCAAAATATTTGAAAATTCTCTTCCTTTGGTGAATTGAGTTACCAAAATGTATTCCTCCCCCCCCCTCCCCTTTTTGCACACAGAGAAGAATCTGGAAGAGAAGTTAAGAGCACAGTTTCCAGCATCAAGCAAAGCAAAGCTCAGCTCTGTCCCTTTATAGCTGCTGTCTGACCCCGGGCAAGTCTCTGAACCTCCCTGACCCTCAGTTTCCTCATCTAGACAGAGGGATAATGATAAGCCTATAAAAATGGCCCACCATCTTCCCTTGCCTTTGTACTCATGTCCTTTGCAGTGCGATTTTACATCTCCTCCCATCTCGAGGTGTTTTTTTTTTTACCCCCACACCTCTTGATTCTGGGCTGTCCGTTTGACTTATTTTGGTCGCTGGAAGGTGGGAGGCCAGTCCTGAGCCTACGTTCCAAGAGGCTTTGTTCACTCTGTTCTCTGATCCCCATAAGGAGAAGCTCAGGCAAGTCTGCTGATGAACGAGATGCCACCTGGACCAGACATGGGCTGTCCCCGCTGAGGTCGTTCTAAAACACCTAGCACCTGGGTCAGCGCAGATGCATAAGTGAGCCAGCCAATATCTGCCAGGACAGACCCAGAAAAGCGAAAGAGCCAGCTGACTCATAAACTCAGGGGCAGCAACGGATAAGAGTGTATTGGTTTAAGCCACTAGTGCTTGGGATGGTTTGTTACACAGCCACAGCTAACAGATACACCTGTGTCTTAAGGAGTTGCTACAGGGAGGAGGGACAACAGTCGAAACAGCTGGCATTGGTGGAGTGCTGACTGCCTGCTACCATGCCCAGGACGGACACGCATCATCTCGAAGCCTTGCAGACAGAAGAACAATAGAAGGCTGTGTTCCAGACCGTATCTGGAGGCCGTCGCGAGCACAGAGCCGTAGGAAGATCAGGAGGCAGCGTCAATGGGTACAGGGGTGCCACAGGGAATGAAATTAGGTCAGGAGAGGGATAAGGCACCGCAGGGGGTGCTCCACACTCTCCTCTCACCAGTGTGGCCCCTGGACCAGCACCACCAGAATCCCTTGTTGGGGATTCACCACTGAGCCCTTGCTGAAAATGCAGACTCTCAGGTCCCACCCTACTGAAGTCAGACCACCTGGCCCACTGCCATCGGGAGCCCGGTTTTAACAAGATCTCCATGGGATTTGAAATTTGATGTGATGTTCAGGTTTGTCTAGAACATTGTTTTTTAAGCTACCTGCACTGAGGGGCCAGTATATTTTCCTTAATTCCCGTTGCATTGCAGAATGACGTTTTGGCAAAATACAGTAAAAAATGAATTGTAGAACTAGGAAATAAAAGATTAAAATGCATTCAAAATCCAGGCCTCTGCTTTTTTTATCATTTACATTCAACAGGCATGGAATTGCTATCTGTCAAAATGACTACAGAAGTTTCACTCACTCCCTTTCTCTGTACCTACCTCACTTGTGCACAGGTGACAAGCAGTTTGCCATCGGGCATGGGCTGCGAACCACACTTTGGGTAGCACGGTTCCGGAGTTCTCAATGATAAAGATGTAGGGAGAGCACATGTTTTTTTAAAAAAATTTTTTAATGTTCATTTCTTAATGTATTTATTCATTAAAAACGTTTTTTAATGTTTGTTTATTTTTGAGAGAGACAGAGCATGAGCGGGGGAGGGGCAGAGAGAGAAGGAGACACCGAATCCAAAGCAGGTTCCAGGCTCCGAGCTGTCAGCACAGAGCCCGATGTGGAGCTCGAACTCATGAACCGGGAGATCAGGACCTGAGCCAAAGTTGGATGCTTAACCGACTGAGCCACACAGGGACCCCTGATGTTTATTTTTGAGAGAGAAAGAGAGAGAGAGAGACTGTGCGTAAACAGAGAACGGGCAGAGAGAGAGGGACACAAAGAATCCCCACTCTCTGCGCAGAGCCCAGTGTGGGACTTGAACTCACGAACCCTGAGATCATGATCTGAGCGGAATTTGGACGCCGAACTGACCGAGCCACCCAGGGGCCCCTGCGAGTACATGTTTCTAGCATCACTTTCCAGATGGGGCAGTGGAGGCCCAGAAAGGCTAAAAGACTTGCCCGAGGTCACACAGCGCATAAGCGGGGTAACCACAGGCCACCTGTTTAGCCACCGCAAGGCGGGAGGAGGAAGAGGAAGGCACCGCCAATCAGAGGCACAAGGACAATGTCCCTTGCGCCCTGGGTGAGTGACAGCTGTCCAAAAGCCAGGCAAGGGGGCACTTGTGGTTGTGGAGCCTGCTGGGCGATCTGCCAGCCCCGGGCTGGGAGAATCTCCTTCTCCTGCGTTCTTGGGCACAGAGCCGGCGGGAAGGAACCCAGCCCCTGGAACCACCCTGGCCTGGCGGGCGGCAAGGGGCGGGGGCCGAGTTGCTTGCAGCAGGCTTCTCTGTCTTGCTTTCTCTCTTCTCCCCCCCCCCCCCCAGCCTTGGGGGCCGGTGAGGGGCCAGGCTGAGGAGGGGTCTGGCAGGCTGGGTGATAGCTAGTTATCGACAGGTTGATGACTCCCACAGAAGACTGCCCGAGGACATTGAGGCGGGAGCTGCTTCTGAGGCCCGCTGCTCCCGCAGAGCTGGCTGCCCGCGTCTCTGCCCAGGGCTCGGCGCTTCCCCTCACCATCTCATTAATCCTGATTTACAGAAAAAGGCAGCAGGCAGGGGCCCTCTTAACAGGCCGAGCAGGCGACTGATTTGCCTTCACTGAAGACAATAGTGCCCAGGAGACCGGGCATTGCTGAATTATTCAAATCAGCCATGGCAGGGAAATCTGAGGACACAGAGTGGCGGGGGACCCTGGCCCCCAGACAGCCCTCCCTGCCTGCCCTCCGGGGGTGGGTGGTGCCCCGCCGCGTGGGGTGGCCGACACAGGTCTCCTTGCCAGAGTCCCAGAGCTGCATCAGGCTGCCCCCCCCCCCCCCCCCATCGCTGGACGGAAGCTGGAATTGGTGTTGATGGCTGCTAAGCACCTTGGAGCTCTAGTAATGGCTCCAAAATGACATTTCCCACCTGCCAGTCCCGGGGGGGATATTCTAACAAGGACTTCGGGATGAACATGGGTGGGGGCGGGGAAGATGAAGGCGGCTGGAGAGGGCTAGTCTGCCAAGGTGTGTGTGTGTGTGTGTGTGTGTGTGTGTTTCAAAGAAGCAGAGGACACGGATGGGGTGAACCCTGGCTTGGCAAACCCTGGTTTCTGCTCCTGGAAAGAAAAAAAAAAGACGTAATGAACAGGCAGTTATGCTATTCATAGAATTTGCGGAGATTCAGGAGCAAAGATGCTCAGACTCAGCGCAGATAGGGGGTAAGGAAGGAGTGTGCCACAGCGTGGCGGACCCCCCAGAGGGGAGGCGGCCTCTGCAGAGCAGGAGGGGTAAACTGAGGCCCAGAGAGCGGCAGGGACGTGCCCAAGGTCATTGGCTAGTTTGCGGCCAAACTGAGATTAAAAGCTCTGGTGTCCGACCTGCAGTCAGGGGCTCTTTCTTGATAATGATATCCACCCTTAAATACAAAGAAATTAAAAAATAATAATATCCATGGGGCGCCTGGGGGGCTCAGTCGGTTGGGCGTCCGACTTCGGCTCAGGTCATGATCTCGCGGTCTGTGAGTTTGAGCCCCGTGTCGGGCTCTGTGCTGACAGCTCAGAGCCTGGAGCCTGTTTCAGATTCTGTGGCTTCCTCTCTCTGACCCTCCCTCGTTCATGCTCTGTCTCTCCCTGTCTCAAAAATAAACGTTAAAAAAAAATAATATCCACCCTTTACAGAGCGTGGACAGTGTGTTGGGCTCCGAGTGAAGAGCTTTGCCGTGTATTATCATCTCTGTCAACCTCATGATAATCCCGTGAGGCTGATGCGATAGTATTCCCATCCTACTGATGAGGAAACTGAGGCTTACGGAGATTCACCCACCGGGTGGGCGAGGAAGAGACAGATCTGACTGGGAAGGGGGTCTGTCTGAGGTTGGGTCTTTCACTGCTGTGCTTCAGTGGGAGGGCGAGGCTCCCAGATCCAGCCTGCTTTAACACATGCCTCCTCACCAGGGCTGGGCGAGGGACCTACACCATCTCCCTGTGATGGCTTCTTTGGGTCAAGCATGGCCACCTGCCTGTTGTCCGCCATGGGGAGGGGCAGAGAAAGACTGACTTTGCAGCATCTGAAAGGGTCTGCGCTGAGCCCAGGGAAACCTAGCAAGGAGAGGGTCCCTGAAGGGTAGAAGGAAATTTATTAATGAAGGATCTCTGGGCACAAAAATCCATGGCTTTGGGAAGCCAGTGGTTTTCTTCTGTGTACGGACATCTGACCCCCAAGCAGGACGCCTTTTTCTCTAGTGGATGCAGAAGCTGGGGACAGGTGGCTACACAGCACCCACGTGTGCTGGTGGGAGAAGGTCTAGTGAGGGTGGGCGTGGGAGCAACGGGCTTCTGCTTTTCTGCCTCAGTCAGATAACAACAACAACAACGACAACAATGATGACGATAATAATACTAACAGCGGTAGGCACCTTTATCGAGAGTTGGCCACATGCTAAAACCCTTTCTTTAAATGCAGACACTCATTTAATCCCCCAGACCATTTTATAAGGGGGCACCTGGGTGGCTCGGTGGGTTAAGCATCCGACTCTTGATTTCATCTCAGATCATGATCTCACGGTTGGTGAGATTGAGCCCCGCACCGGGCTCTGCGCTGACGCACGGAGCCTGCTTGGGATTCTGTCTCTCTCCCTCCCCGTCCCCGTCCCTCCCTGGCTTGTGTTCTCTCTTTCTCTTAAAACAAATAAACAAAACAAAACAAAACAAAACAAAAAAAAAAGAGACTATTTCATTAGGTCAGCATCTCTGAGGTCAGTATCGTGTCCATTTTACAAGGAGAGAAACTGGGGCTCAGAAACGAAGCCGTTGCTGGGTTGGAAAGCCGCTAGGGCTTGAACTCAAGGCCTGTGCCACAAACACGTGGCCTCTAGGATAGCCTGCGCATGCGCCTCTGGGCTGGTCCGCTGGAAGCCGCTCCCACCCAGTGGACCCCCTTTCTGCGCGCCCACGGTGCCCGCGTTAGTGGCCCCCTCGCGGGGCCCCCCATCGGTGTCCTGGAGTCCCCAGAGGGAGGCGTGATGCTTCTGAAGCAACCCAAAGCGCCTTTGCAATCCTTGTTACAAACCCTCTTTTCTCAGAGAAACCTGCTTTTTCCCCGGGAGTGTCAGCCGCCTCCCCGCCCTCGCCCTCCTCAGATCAGCTTCCATTTGGAATAATCAGCATCCGCATTAGCGAGGTCTCTGGCATTTGTGAGGTGCGGCACCAGGGCCTTCCAGGCTCCCACCCCCTCTCCCCCCTGCGGAAAAACCAAACCGAGAGAGATTTATCTCCTGGGTCAGGTAAAGGTGACTAAATGCAAACTGGCCTATTCCTTTCTGCAAACAGTTCCCTGGGGAGGGCTCCTACAAGGAGGAGAAGAGCAAATCGATCAAGGAAATGCTTCGGGGTGACTTAGAGGGGAGGCTTAAAGGAAAGAGCCCTCATGTTTTTACAGCCTCTCCCGCGACTCATTCAGCCAGTAAAAGTCTGCAGGGGAGTGGGCAGCAGGGGGTGGAGCATTGCCTCATGTACCGGGCAGGCAAAGACACGAATTCTGCAAAGCGGGCTGTGTTCTTCATTCATTCATCTACTGTGCATCTATTGAGCGCCTACTGTGTGCCTGATAAGCACTTCTCGCCAGCACTAAACTCCCCTCTCTGCGTCCCGCCCCCGAACTCACAGACACCTCCCTTACAATCTGGGGAAGCAGTATATCTGGGACGCTGGGGTCTCTCTTGGAATCTCCAGGTTCACCAACGACCTCTTCTTCCATTGTCCCCTGTGCCTCATTTCGTTAAGGTGCACGTTTTGTGCCGGGGAGGGTAACTTGGTCTGGCAGTGGTCTGCAAACTTTTTCGGCAGAGAGGCAGACGGTAGGCATTTCAGGTTTTGTGGGCCATGTGATCTTAGCTACTGACTCAGCTGTCGCGGCCTGAGGACAATATGTCATCGAATATGGGCCCGGCTGTGTTCCAGTAAAACTCTGTTGGCAAACACAGGCCACGGGCCGGATTCGGCGGATGCATGGCCTCTCATTTTGCTGACCCCTGGAACAGAGAATCAAAGACCGGGTTTTGGAGCCACACAGACCTGAGGTCTCCCCGAGGCCACTTCCACTTTCTGGCTGTGTGACCCTGCGTGGGCCGCTGCCTCTCTCTGAGCTCTGTTTCCCGTCTGTAAATGAGGATGGTGATAGGACCTGCCTCATGGGCTGTTGCTAGAATGAAATGAGTAATGGTAAACGCGGCGGGCGGCTCAGAGCTAGCGTGCAAACTGGTAGCTGTTACTGTATAATTAATGACTTTAAACCTTCTGAGAAAAGCCACCCCCCCACCCTGTCTCCTTCTGGGGTAGGGGGAAGCCGGTGTGCTGCTGTTCTGATATTTGGTGGCTCATTATGCTGATAAGATTTCCATTCTTTTCAAGTTAGCAAGCTTGCATTTTAATGATTTGAAAAGGATGCAGAACGTGTCTCCTTAGGGACAGAAGTGGCTGGCTGCCTTTTCTCAGGGCGATGGTCAGTGAGACTCCAGGTGCCCCCCAAGCCCCTCAGAGTTCAGCCTCTGGTTCCCCTCCTTCCCCGGCCCCGGCAGGACTGGCTGGGTGGGTCCAGCAGCCGGGGGATCTTCTAGTTGAGGGCTGATCACAAGTGGCCAATTAATCTATTACTCGCAGATACATTTTCCATTAGCCATGGTGGAATCACTGACTTTGAAGCAATTAGTCAGCGTAATGAACTTGAATCTGGGCAAACAGGAGGGAGAGGTTAACCCCTTGGTTCCTGGAAGAGGCTGTGATGGTGGGGGCGCAGGGAGAGTATTTGGGCTTTCCTAGTCACACAGACATCAGTGAGTCGTGTTAACCTCTGTTTCCCTGTCTGCGCGATGGGGGTCATCCTAGTACGCACTGCATGGGATCGTTGTAAGCTGTACATAGCCCCGTGTTGCCCCTCCTGGCAAACTTCCGGTGGGTGCCGCTCTCCCTACCACCCTCCCCTACCTTGCCGGGGGGCATGAGGAGACAAACAAGGGACTTCTCGACTTAGGACTGAAAATAAGAGAAACTTCTTTCAAAATCACCTTAGCTCAGATCCGTGATCAAATGTGTCACAGAAGTGAGCATTCCGACAGGTGTCTTTGCTGCAGGCAAAACGAACTGGCCCCAGTGTCCCAGACCTATGGGAATGAAACCATTTTCTCTCCCCATCTCAGGGTGTCTGCCAGGATGGGCGGTTTGGTGGTACAGATAATGGGGAAAGGATGCATCTGCCAAATTTTCCCCGGGGTCAGTCCGTTCTCCCTGCCCCCCGCCCCTCCAGCCCCCCAGCCCTCTCGGTCTATACGATCGACCTTCTTTCTCCTCTGATCTGGACGGGCCATGGTGGAGGTGACCAGAGGGGGACGGATCCCCAGAGCCTCTTGAAGGTGGGATCAGTAGGAGCTGCCGAAGGTGACCGGTGGCCAATAGGAAACAGCAGAGGTCGCACGATCGGAAAAGCTGGAGCCCGGGCCCTCCGAGCACTTATGATCAGGCAGGGATAGAAATCCCATCTCTCGGTTGCTCTGCTGGGAGTCGTCCTTTCTGCAAGCTGGCCTGGGTGGACCGACCCCCCATCTCGGCCTGAGTTTGCCCCATCCCAAGAAGTCTGAGTTCTCTCTTGTCCCCTAGACACTGGCACACAGCCGGCCCCAGGAGGATTGGAAGCTCTGTCTGCGGTGGCAGCGGGGACAGGCTGTGCGTCAGCGTCCCCGGTGCCTGGAAAGCCATTCTGCACCTTCTGGTGGCCGACACCCCCTGCCAGGGAGTGTGCGTGGTGTGTATATTAGCAGGTAAACTACCCCCCATAATGGAGATGGATGGAAACCCAATTTCGTAATAGAGAACCTTTCATTAAGGAAACCACTGCCTTTGGAGGATCTGAAGGCACTAATGGACCAGCCCCAGCTTGGGACTTAATTTTATTACTGCTAACGAGCTGCAGCTCCCAGCTCGCTGGTGCCTCCCTCCGCGGGCCACTGCTTGGCAATCGGGCTCTTCTCTTCCCCCTCTGGGTCTCGGGTGACACTGTCAGAGACTGTAGGGGATGCGGTGGCTGGAAGAGTCAGCACGAGGGCCACGTCCCTAGAAGCGTCTGTGCCTCCCTCAAGATCCAATAGTGGCGTCTGCAGCAGGAGGGAGGAAGGTGAGACACGTGGAAGCACTTTCTGGCGGGGGAGGGGGCTTGGAAAATGCTTACGGAAAGGCCCTGAGTCTTAGCAATGTCCACGTCCATCTAGGGGACCCGTCCTGGAGCGGGGCTGGGGCCAGAAAGGCCGGGGCAGGTGGGAGGGAGGGAGTCAGGGATACAAGTATATTCTATACAGCGGTGTCTATGACATGTCAGGACTTGCTGCCCTCCCAGCTGGTTGCCTGGCGGATTCTTGCAGGCCTCGGGGGATCTGCCGTCCCGCAGGGAGCCCAGTCTAGACCTTGCTCTCTAAAGTAGGAAGCCTCCCTCCCTGCCTCTCCCCAGCACATCGCCCGGGTTTTATCCTTCCTAGCTCATCACTGTCTATAATTATCTTGTTTATTAATGCATTTACTTGTTTACTGTGTCTCCTGCGTTCCTGTCACCTCTGGGCCAGCAGGGGTCTTTGTCTGTGTTTTTCGCCTCTGTATCCCCCAGGCTTGGAACCGTGTCTCGTATGTTGTTGGTGCTTAATAAATATTTGGGGAATGAATGAAGGAAGGAAGGAAGGAACAGATGAGCGTCTGAGTATTTATAATATACGCATAGCCCAGAGGAGCACAGTGGACTGTTTCCCAAGTTTTCTTTCTTTATGCATAACATTTACCATTTTAACCATTTCCTAAAACAACTTGGAAATGTTTATTCAGTTTTTGAGACACAGAGCATGAGTCGGGGAGGGGGAGAGAGAGAGGGAGACACAGGATCCGAAGCAGGTTCTGGGCTCTGAGCTGTCAGCACAGAGTCCAACGCGGGGCTTGAACTCACGAACCATGAAATCGTGACCGGAGTTGAAGTCGGACACTTAACGGACTGAGCCGCCCAGGCGCCCCCCGCCCCATCTTAACCCCTTCTCAGAGTACATTTCAGCGGCAGTAAGTACATTTACGATGTTGTGCAACTCACCACCATCTGTCTCCAGAGCCTTGTCATCTCCCCAAACTGAAACTCTGTTCTCATTAAATTCTAACTCCCCATCCCGCTGTCCCCGCCCCCAGCCCCTGGGACCCTCGGTGCTACTTTTTCTCTCTGTGACTTTGCCTATGCTAGGAATCTCATGTGAGCAGAATCAAACACTATCTGCCCTTTGGTGCCCAGCTTATGTCACTGGGCATCACGTCCTCAAGGTTCATCCGTGTCATAGCAGGTGTCAGAATTTCCTTCCTTTTTATGGCTGGATAATACTCCATCGTGTGTTGGACCACCCTGCTTTATCGGTTCATCCATTGCACGGTGCGTTTCTGAGGGAGGATGTACAGGTGAAGGTGGGAAATCAGGAATTTCTGCGTCTTTGCAAACTGTGAAATTGAGAGGTTTCCCACACCAGCTCCCCCCGCCTGATAATAGAGTGGATAATCTATTGAATAATGATGAACATTGTACACAGACATCAGCTATTACGATTCCCTGCCCCCCCCCCTCCTTCCCACCCCAGCTAGCTGGCTTCAGGCATGCTTGACTTGCTCTCAGCAGGGACTGGAAGACCACAGGACACTTGCCTGAGCTTCTGTTCTGTCAACGACTGGCCATCAGTGACACGGTGCAGAAGTCTCCCTTTAAAAGTATCATATGACCTCTTACAAGTTTGTGCAGCTCAGACATTCATTACCTTACCCGAGCTTCCAACAACCCACTGATGGCTAACCAAAAAGATTCTTGAAAAAAAATTTTTTTACATTTATTTGTTTTTGAGAGAGAGACAGAGACAGAGCACAAGTAGGGAAGGGGCAGAGAGAGAATGAGACACAGAATCGGAAGCAGGCTCCAGGCTCTGAGCTGTCAGCACAAGAGCCCGACGTGGGGCTCAAACTCACGAGCAGTGAGATCACGACCCAAGCTGAAGTCAGACGCTTAACCGACTGAGCCACCCAGGTTCCCCATGAGATTCTTATGTTCATTTTACAGGACAGGAAACTGAGGCTCAGAGATGGGTGTGGCTTTGCTAAATTGCACAGCACTAGTTAGTAACAGGCTACACCAACACTTAGATTTCCTGCCTCTTGGGTCCTGACTGTTTCTCTTTCTTTCTTCCATTTTGGGCAAACTGCTTTTATAAAATGCATTCAATTTGTCACAATAATTACAACAAAAACAATACAAATGACAGCTAACTTTTGCTGAGGCACTGCTTCTCCGCTGGCACGGTGCTCACAATCTTGACCATTAGGAAGTAGGCTCTTGGCATGGGCAGTTTCCCAAATGTCTGCTTTTGAAGACATCGGAACAAATCCGGATTTGCCTTACGTGTCTCTCGGATCAGACTGACATACTGGATGTGGGGAAGAAGAGACCATGCTTAGTCCCTGGCCCTGATTCGAGTCATCACATCCTTCCCTCTGGGACTCTATTATCCTCATCTGTAAAATGGGTAGTTGGGTGAAATTTACACCGCAGGCCTTTCAGAACTGACATGCTGTCACTGCATCAGGCATTGGCCTCCCCCTCCTTGAGTGTGACTTTCTCCTCATGAAGACTGATCCCGGAGGCAGTGCTGGGGACTCTGCCTCCCTTTCTAGAAACCTGGGACCATCAGCTGAGCCAGGAAACACTACGCAACACCAGAAAGCCACATGCGCCACATTCTTCAATGGCAGCAATTTTCCGTGTAATTAAGTTTATTCATCACGTATATTAAGGGGAAAATGGAGACGCATGATCATCACAGCCCATTTGCCAATGACATCCATCTCTCAAGCGTCGCTTCTGTTTTCCCCAGAACCAACTGCCATGATGGATGCAGGGCCCAGAAGAGCCATCTGGCGTGAGGTGCGCTGGGAACTCAGCTCCCCTGCAGGACCGGGGCCTCATCCACCCGGGCGAGATGCTTCTGCAGAAACCGGCCCTGCCCTCAAGGGGCTCACAGCCCGGCCATTGGGGGCAACGCTGACGTCGGTTAACGTTGAGCAATGCTTTCCGTTTGCCTTCTTCCAACGGAGTGGTGGCAGTGTTATGACTCGGGGAGGATGAGGAAAGGCCGTGTTGACGTCACATCTCTACCACCCTGGATGTCGCAGCGCCCACTGGCTTTCTCCCTTCCAAGGCGCAGGTGAGCCTTCGCCCGACTCCTTGCGCATAAAGGGAGTCTGATTCACTTGCCAAATTTACTCAACAAATATTTGAGTGCTCACCCCAGGGGCAGATACCGCTCCTGGCCTCTGGGGCCAAACGATCCTCGGCTTCCTGAAGCTTACTTGGTGGATGTTTGGGAATAAAAATAAGTGAATGAGCAAGTACACGTGAACACTTCATTCGTTCGATGAACGCTGAGCGCTGACTGTGGACAGCACCGTGCTGATCACCGATGATTAAGATGGGGTCCGAACGGGGAGTTCTTTGCCCCCACGGGGCTTGTATTTCTAGCGGAGAAGGGAGGTGTAAATCAAAGAATCACACCAACGAGAGTGTGATTACAAACTGGGATAAAGCGCTTTGAGGGAGAGAGACATGGTTTTCAAAAGTGGGGCTTGCTCTAGGTTGAGGGGGAGATTCAGGAAACCAGGAGGGAGGGATGCTGAAGCTAAAGCTTGGAGTAGGAGTCTTGCAACAGGTAGGAGAAAAGTGTGGAGTGAGGTGGGGTGGAAGCGTGAGGCTCTGCCTGTGAGGATGCCCCAGGCTGCCAGCGTCTGAACACCCAAAGCAAAATGATTTAAATGATAAGGACAGATTAGTGTCTGGGGGAACAAGAAGTCCAGAGGTAGGTTAATTCAGGGGCTCAGTGACATGCCAAAGACCCAAATTCTTTCTATATGTTCACTCTGCTTTTCTAAGTGTGGGCTTTTGTTCTCAATGTTATCTCCTCATGGTCACAAAACAGCTGCTGTGGTGCCTCCTCACACAACAGCATCCAAAGCTAGCAGAGAGGCTTTCCATTCCTCTGACCCTTTTAACTGTTTTTTTTAAATGTTTATTTATCTTTGAGAGAGAGAGAGAGAGAGAGAGAAAGAGAGAGAGAGAGCATGGGTGGGGGAGGAGCAGAGAGTGAGGGAGACACAGAATCCAAAGCATGCTCCAGGCTCTGAGCTGTCAGCACAGAACCCGACAAAGGCCTTGAACCCACAAACCGTGAGATCATGAGCTGAGCTGAAGTTGGACAGTTAACTGACTGAGTCACCCAGGCGCCCCTCCTCTGACTCTTTTAAAAGGGTGACAAAATCTTTTCCAGATTCCTCCCAGGAGACTTTTCGTTGGTCAGAATTGAATGGATACATTGGTGCCACTGGGATGGAGGTTGATGCTGTGGGGCAAACAAGAACATCCTGGCCAGGAAGTCAGGGGAACCTGAGTTGGAGTCCCCAGTTCTGAAGTCAGTTTGCTGTGTGAGCTTGGGTAAGTCTCTTTCCGTCTCTGGGTCCTGCACTCCCAGTCTGAAACACTGGATGATCCCAACCGTCTTTCTATGTGTGAGGTTTTAGGATTCTAAATGGACCCTTGTTATTACATATTGTCTTACATTTTTTTTTTATTTGAGAGAGAGAAAGTGTGAGTGGGGGAGAAAGGCAGAGGGAGAGAGAGAGAGAGAGAGAGAGGGAGAGAGAGAGAGAGAAAGAGAGAGAAAATCCCAAGCAGGCTCCTTGCTCAGTGCAAAGCCTGACACGGGGCTCAATCCCATGACTCTGGGGTCATGACCTGAGCCAGAGAAATCAAGAGTTGGGCGCTCAACCAACTGAGCCACCCAGGCGCTCCATCATACTGTCTTACAATTTATTGTTCTGGGTCCCTTGTGGGTGACAGGGCCATGTGATGAGTTCTGGCCCAAGAATCGAGGGCACGTTCCTTTCTGGGCTGGGGCACTGAGCAGCTGATTGGAAACTCTCAGGATTTGTCTTCTCCCTAGTGTGACCGCAGGTAGCATTTAAGATGGGGACTTAGCCCCATCAACCCGAGTCCCCGACTGACGGTAGTGAGAGCGCCCAGCCTCGTGTCAGCGTGACCACTGGTGCCAGCATGAGATGGACTTGTGAAGATTTGGGGGTTACTTGTCATCACAGCATCACCTGTCCCATCCTGACTGATGATGATGATGATGATGGTGTAGCAGACACAAAAGGCGAATTAACGGGGGGCCAGGCACTGCGTGAAGCCCTTTGCTTGTATTCTACTACTCGGTCCTCACAGCCACCTGGGACGGGACGGGCACGATTATCATCCTTATTTTCTAATATTTTTTTAACGTTTTTATTCGTTTTTGAGAGACAGAGAGAGACAGAGCGCGAGTGGGGGAGGGGCAGAGAGAGAGAGAGGGAGGCACAGAATCCGAAGCAGGCTCCAGGCTCCGAGCTGTCCGCACAGAGCCCGACGCGGGGCTCGAACCCACAAACTTCAAGATCATGACCCGAGCCGAAGTCGGATGCTTACCCGACCGAGCCACCCCGGCACCCCTATCATCCTTATTTTCAAGGCCAGGCACCAGAGTCTCAGACAGGGAAAGTCAGTAGCTCAAGGTCACAAAACTGGAAATGGGCAGAGCCCAGATGGGGCGCAGGCGTGCCTGACGCTGAGGAATTAATCGCAGCACTGTCCAGATTGATGAAGCTTGGTGGCGCTTTTGCTCGGGGCTAAAGAATGAGCTTGCAGAGCAGGGTACGTGTATCAGGCTCGCTCCGGCCCAGCCTTTGCTGCGGAGAGGCCCCGGCGGTGGACAGTGAGCGAGGAGACCCCCAGCGTGGCCCAGGCCTCCGTCTGTGGCCACCCCCTCCCTTCCTTACAGCTTCCTCTGCCCCAAGCTCCCTGCGGGCCCTGAGCCGGCTCTGCCTTCTAAGAGACCTAATTAAGCCCTGGTGAGGGGGTCGGGAGCAGGGCTCCCGGCAGGCAGCTCCCTGGAGTAGGGAGATGGGTGGTGGGGCAGCTGTGGGTCCCGGGTAAGGTGGCAGACACAACAATGGTAATAATAGCAGCCACCACGGCACCTTACTAGCCCTTCGTGAGAGTCGTAGACGGAAGCAGCCATCATCACAGCTATTATGACGGTGATCGTTAGCCTGGCTCGGGGCTGTAATGAGCATTTATGGGGCATTTTCAGTTCACCCTTAAGACCTCACTGAGAGATGAGATCCTTTCCTCCCTGTCACATCCACACCCACCTGCCTTATCCCGAGCTTTGAGGGAGGTGGCCCATCTAGCCTTGGCCTCAGGTCCGCTTCTTGCTCCATTTTCCAGATGGGGAGACTGAGGCCTCGACAGGCCGTGTTCAAGGCTGGTCAGAGCCTGGATGAGAGGGGTCTGGTATAGGCGAGGGGGCCCGGGTCCCTCTCAGGGCCCCTCAGGACTGCGGGGGAAGTCTCCCAGGGACGACTGGGGGGGAGCCTGGAGAGAGGCAGGTGTCCCCAGGGGTCACTCTGGGGCTGTGCCGGCCCTGGGCTGCCGGAGGGCACCGGGTCATGGCGGGCCACCGTCCTGCTGACGAAGCAGCCTCGGCAAAGGGCCTGGGAGCCCAGCCCCAAGGCTCTGAGTCCCCGACCTGCTCCGGGCAGCCACCGCCTCGGGGAAAGCAGTCTTATTAGCGCAGCCGCCTGCAGGCCCTGGGTGCAGCCGGGGGCGGAAAAGGCCTCATTTACCCCAGCGCTGGACCTTGCACGCGGTGGCCACGCGTGCTCCCCGCGGGGCTCACAGAAGCACAGGGATGCAGCCACACGCGTGCCTCAGGCCCCGGGTAGACCCAGTCACGGGCGCTTCTCTGCTCAGAGAGGCCGATGTATACACGGGCACACAAAAGCACACGCAGACGTATAACTCCAGGGACGCAGCCGCATGCACACGGCTCAAACGCACACCACGCATGCGCGTGCGCGCGCGCGCGCGCGCACACACACACACACGCATCGGGACTTCTGCCCTCCAGGACCGTGGACGATACATTTCTCCGGTGGAAGCTACCCGGCTGTGGGACTCGGTTACAGCAGACCTGGGGCGATAAAGCGGGTGTCACTGGCAGGGCCCCACTGCCTGGCATCGTCTCCATGCCTTGGTGGGTCTCGGGCGAGGGGCACCAGGCCTCTCTAGAAGAACAGGACCCACACTTGCCATCAGGAGCGGGGAAGCCGGGATCCCCGAGGGCGGGTGTTGCCGCAGCCGACAGCCAGGCCCGTAGTAACAGTGACTTAGAGCAGATATAACAGCCCTCGTATTCTTTTAGTGGGGCCTCAAAGCGCTATTAAATGGGATATTGAGATAAGGCGGTGGGAGCAGGAAAGGTTAGACACTATTTATTCAGGTTTTCATGGGGCACTAAAATATCCTCCCTGCTGCCTCTCACCCCCTCCCTCCTCCCTCCTCTCTCCTCCCTCCTCCCCTCCTGCTTCCTCCTTCTTTTCCTATCCTCCCCTCCCTCCTCCTTCTCCTTCTTTTCCCCTTCCCTCTTCCTCCCCCTTCTCCTCCCCTTTCCTTCCCCCATCTCTCCTTCCTCCCCTCCCTCCTCCCTCCTCCCGGGCCAACAGCTGGCTCTCCCAGCACACAGGGCTCCTGTGCTGTCTCCCTGGGAGGCGGTCTGGGCCTGGGAATAGCCTGGGTTCTGGGCCTGAGGACCCTGGTCTGAATCCAACCCCCTCCCCCGCCCCCTCCCCCCCCCCCCCCCCCCCCACTGCAGTCTGCAGACCCACAGGTGAACGGGGCCATGTGCCCGGACAGTGGCAGGGGACCAAGGCGGGGTACTGGCTTCACTACCTCCCTGTCTCCCCAGAGCCCAGCTGGGGCAGGAGGGCCGAGGGACTGTTCACAGCATCCTGACCCCACTGCACACTCCTCTGACTGCAGGGGACCCCACAGCCACCTAGCCCTTTCTCTCCCAGTGTCAGAATCCTGGCCAGGGGGCTGCCCACACCTCCCTCCGCACGCACATCTCTGTGATGGGAAGCTCATCGCCTCTTGCCTGTTGCCTTGAGGCACAAGTTGACCTTTTGATCAGTTTTCCCCCAGGCATCCCCCCCAATTCTGGACTTTAAAATCTGGAGGAAACCTTCCTCTTTCCTCCCCTGGAGCTCCCTGGGGGAGAGAAACGTCCAGGAAAGAGTGACGGGGCATCAGTTCCAGGAAGGCAGGGCCTGGGTGATTCTACTCATTGCTGTATCCCCAGTGCTTAGCAGAGGGCCCGGTGCCGAGTAGGGGCACCTTGAACGTCTGTGGGAGGGAGGAGCAGGAACGAAAATCCAGGCTTGGCCTCACCCAGTGCAGACTATCTGCATTAATTCACTCCAGACCACACCACCACCCTGGGAGGTTGGAATTACCTTCAGGCCCATTTTATAGATGCAGACACTGAGGCCCCACGGAGGGGGAGAAAGGTCCCTGCCGCTAGTATGGAAAGAGCAGGGGTTCAGAGCCCGTGATTTTAACCTGTACGAGGTGAGCAAGCTGGTGGGGAGGGTGATAATGTAACAAGTAGCACATGCTTATTGGTCAGGCGCGGAGTGCTTTTAGAGACCAGCTAGCCTCGGTTTACCATGCCCATGGCAAGGCAGGACTGTGACTCCTATCCCCGCCCACACATGAGGAGGACGAGGCCCCGAGGGAAGCAGCCTGTCCACTGGGAACCTGGGTGCTATTGATAAGGAGGCCACAGGCTCAGATTTAAACATTATTTCACGCCTCCTCCCCCCGCTACTTTGGAAAGACCCTGGGAACTTCACAGAGATGCTGGCTATACAGTCGGGTTTTTTTTTTTTAATATAATTTATTGTCAAGTTGGCTAACATACAGTGTGTTGGTTTTGGGGGTAGATTCCCGTGATTCATTGCTTCCATCCAACACCCAGTGCTCATCCCAACAGATGCCCCCCTCAATGCCCATCACCCACTTTCCCCTCTCCCCCACCCCCCATCAACCCTCAGTTTGTTCTCTGTATTTAAGAGTCTTTTATGGTTTGCCTCCCTCCCTCTCTGTAACTATTTTTTCCCCTTCCCTTCCCCCGTGGTCTTCTGTTAAGTTTCTCAAGTTCCACATATGAGTGGATAGAGTCGGGTTTGAAGGATGGAAAAGATTCGCTCCCCACCTCCCTCTGTCCCTCCTCCCTCTTTTCTTCCTGCCCCTCCCTCCCCCCTTCCGTCTTTCCTTTGTTCCATACTTGAGTGTCCATAGGAGGGTCTCCTGTGTGCCAGGAATGCAGTGATGGACACAAGTCGGCTCCCTGCCCCGGTGGAGCTCCCGTTTTCACCCTCGACAGCCCCGTCTTCATCCCCATTTGACAGATACGGCAACTGAGGCTATGTGCCATGACTTGGGCCAAGCCACCCAGCTGGTCCGAGATGGATGATGGACCAAAACCCAGCTGCCTGACCTCCAACTCAGTGCTCCATCTCAGAGGGCTGCTCACGGGATCCGATGTGGGTGCCCCAGAAGGGATGAGGCCCCCAAGCAAGAGCACGCAGAGTGGGCACCCATGAGGCATATGACAGTCCTGGGGGAGAACTGCCGTGGGGGTCGTGGCAAGAAGGAGGAGGATGGAGGGGCAAGGTCATCTCTGCATTTGGAGGGGCCTCAGGACAGGGTCAGCCAACCCTGTGCCCCACAGCAGACTCCTTTCCAGGTGATGGATTACCCTGATCGGTCTCCACGACCTCCTTCCCTGGAGGCAATTTGCCGAGGGGTTGTGATGGCTAACGGGGCAGGTGGATCTGAGTTCAAACCCTAGTTCTGTCTCTTCCTGGCCGTGTGCTCTGGGCAAGTGACGTCCCAGCTCAGATTTCTCATCAACAGAGTGGGCATTGATCGCATCACCTTTCCAGTGTTATCCGAGGTCTGGGGACGAAGGAGGTAGGCATGCTATGTAAACTGCGAAGTGCTGTCCGAGGTGAGGTTTTGGCCGTTACCTGTTTCCGTGTCTGTCTTTACCAAAGACTCAGCATCCTGAGAGCAGGGTTGTCGGATTCATCCCTGTAAACAGTTGACGCTTCATCAACTGTTGGGTGGGGTATAGTTTTTTGTAACAGTTTTTCATAACTGCTGGGTGGGGTATAGTTTTTCGTCTGTTTTGTTTTGGTGTATTCCTTTGGCAGACGGGTAGTGGACTGTGAGCTCCTCTGGCCCCCGGGGATGCTTCAAAGGTGACGATAATTAGTATCATTACTAATAACAATAATGACAGCAGCTCATTTTTATTGAGCACTTTCTGTATGCTTGGCTCGTCTGATCTCCTTCTCTGCCTTACGGGCGTGTGCTGGTATCATCCCTACCTTTCCGATGAGGAAAGGAGGGCTCAGAGACCTTGTGTTGCTTGTCTAAGGTCACACAGCACATAAGTAGGAGAGTTACGACCAGAGCCCAGGTCTGGGTTTTTCTGACTCCAAAACCAGGCCACCCCAATGATGGGGGGACCCTGTGTCCAAAACCTTCTTTCCTTGAGCCTGGGCAGAAGGCAGACTTCCATCCACTAATAATACAGTCAATTGCTCCTTTCAAATTACAGTAAATGTTTCCCCCCCTTGAACAAATCATTTACCGCAGCTGCAGAAAGAGTGTCCTGTTTACACGCAGAGCCAAAGGAATTCCAATCTGAGTCTAATTATTGATGCTGCAGCTTCTATGGCCTTGGGAAAGGCCTGCCTAATTGCACCAATTAATACCTGCCACTCGTGGGGGCTCTGTCGGGTCTGAGGTTTGCTTTCCTTCCTCCGCGGGGACGCGGACGCGGACAAGGTGGGTCTGTCTGGGCCGCCGCCGTGGGTGCGCGCCTGCAGGGCCACGGGCTGGGTGCAGCAGGCGCTTTGTTTTCAGGACAGTGTCATTTGGGGTTGGGCTGCTTTGATGGGCGCCACGCAGGCGCCCCGTCACACCGCACCCTGGCAGGGGCTGCGTCCTGCCCGGAGGGTGAGGGGAGGCTGGGGGATGGGAATGCCAGATTCCAGTCTCCGTCCTGCTTCTGACCGGCTCTGAGATCCTGGGTGGGGCAGGTGTCCAGCCGGAGCCTCAGTTTCCCCATGCAGGAAATGGGCCTCACACCTATCTTCGTGTTATTGCTGGGAGGATGTAACGGATCAAGTTAACACGTCCAATTGCTGTGTGAACTCTAAGGTTCACACAGAGGCTGAAGGAAATTTTTAAAAACCAGAGACCTGGGTTGTAGTCGTGGGCTGTGGGACAGTGCCTTTACCTTACCTTCCTGGGTCTCAGTCCCCCCAGCTGCAAAATGGGAGTGAGTCCGTCTGCCCTGTTGGGTGCCTGTGTGGAAACCTGGCCAATAGTACCCTCGTCTGCGAATATGGAGGCTGTGATTGTCCCATGGTGCTGGTAGGCTGGGTGGTGAGTGACCATGTTGGGAAAGAGAAATTGTGTTGGGGACTAGTTGGGGGCCCGCCGGGGTGCTGGGTGGGTGTGAAGAGGCAGGGGACATGTCACAGGTTCCAAATGAAACTGACCTGGCTTTGAATTTCACCCCCCAACCCTTCTGATTGGTTCTTGGTAAAAATAATTACAACAATTGCTCTGTGCTTACGACGTTATCAGTTTCTGCCTCACACACTCCACATGTCTGATCCCATTAAACCCTCAACCGGGGCGCCTGGGTGGCTCAGTCGGCTGAGTGGCCGACTTCGGCTCAGGTCACGATCTCGTGGTCCGTGAGTTCGAGCTCCGCGTCAGGCTCTGTGCTGATGTTTCAGTGCCTGGAGCCTGTTTCCGATTCTGTGTCTCCCTCTCTCTGACCCTCTCCCGTTCATGCTCTGTCTCTCTCTGTCTCAAAAATAAATAAACTTAAAAAAAAAAAAAAACCCTCAAGGGGTAGGTGTTTTTTTTTTTTTTTTTTTTAATACCTTTTTTACAGATGAGGAATCTGAGGCTCAGAGAGGTCAGGTAAGTTTCCTGAGGTCACACAGCTAGGGATGGTCAGAGTCAGGACTGAGATCCAGTTCTCTGTGATTCCAGAGCTGATGCCTGCGGCTGCTATGCCTTACGGCCTCATGTGCCTCACTTTCCCCATCTGTATAAGGGGCCAATGTTACCGTCTTCCGAGGAAAGATGTTGCCAGGATTGGGCAGGATCAGTTATGTGAGATGTGAGGCCCATGGAGGGGGATTGTTGCTGTGTGTTGGGTGGAGAGACACGCGGCTCATGGAAGCCATGATCTTTCACGAATATGTGTGGGTTGGGCCACCGTCCCGACGACCTCTCACTTACCCCGATTCCGTGAGGCCTGGTGGGAAGTTTGGCGGCTGGCTTCCCAAGAGAGGGGGATGGGTGTTTTCTTGTGCTCCCAGCCCTCTTGGCTGGGCATTCCCTATCTTTGGTTTTCTCAGAGCCCCTGGGGCCTGTGGTCCCACCTGAGCGCGTGGGGAGCTGTGTTTTCTGATGTGACACCTGTCGCCATGCATCATGCGCCATCAGTCCCGCAAAGCCGTGACACCAGTGCCTGACGCCACACGATCCACAAAAACGATGTGGGTCCCCTGAGGGGTCTTGGGCCTTGACAGGAGCCCTGAGGTGCCCCCCTCCTTCTGTGCAGAGCCTCTCTGCTGCTTGTTGGCAGAACCTGCAAGGCCCCGAGGGGGTGGGGCTCCGCCAGCGGGGCCTTGGTTCACAGGGGGATGAGCTTGATGTCCCGGTGCCTGACACATGCCTTGTATGAGGTCCCCAAATTAAAAGAAACAAAGCTCCCTAGTCAAAGGCAGCCGGGGCCTGGTGGGGAGACGTGGCAGGGCTCCCGAGCGCGGTGATGGGCTGATTTCCCCTAATTACCGCTGGTTTAATATTTATAGGGTTGACGCCAGAGGGCTGCAAGGGAGGTGTTCAGCTTGAATGGCTGCTGTTGGAGGGGGGAGGCTCTGGTAGGGGCACGGAGCAGGCAAGGGTCTGCCTGCATTCAGGGTCCTGGTTGGCCAGACCCAGCTGGTCTGCCCCTGGTGCCTTCCTGAGGCACAGAGACCATCCCTTCATGTCTCCCTAACTCAGTGCTGGGCACCGGGCTCAAACCCTGACAGCCTGGAGATTCTCGTGGCTCAGTAGTTCAAGGTGGGGGGGGGGTCCAAAATTTGACTTTTTCCTGGCTGTGTGCCCTTGGGCAAGTGTTACCACCTCTCTGAGCCTTAGCTCCTTGGGAAAATGGTGGTAATGATATGCCTCCCTCCTGTGGTTGTTGTGGAAATCCAGTAAGGTAAAACATGCAAGGTGTTTAAGACAGTGCCTGGCACACAGTTGTGCTCAAAAAATAGTAGCCAGGGGCACCTGGGTGGCTCAGTCGGTTGAGCGTCCAACTTCGGCTCAGGTCATGACCTTGCGGTCCATGAGTTCGAGCCCCACATTGCGTTCGCTGCTGTCAGCCTGTCAGCACAGAGCCCACTTTGGATCCTCTGTCCCCCTCTCTCTGCTCCCCCCCACTTGTTCTCTCCCCCCAAAATAAGTAAATATTAAAAAAAATAGTAGCCATTTCTATGACTTTATAGACATTACTTTTAGGGGTTGAATTCTACTGTATTAGTTAGCTATGGACTCAGCAATGCTGCGTAACAAAACAGCCCCAAACCTGGTGGCCTAAAACAGCGATCATTTACTCCCACAGGTCTCTGGGAAGACTGAGAATGGTTCTCTGTCTGCATGGCTCTCTCCTCCTGTCGGGGCCAGCACTGGCCCCTGGGTGTCATGCTCTTGGCAATGGCGTGCGAGATTATTGCCTACCCTTTCGTCTAACCTTCCTGTGAAACGGACACGATTATTTCCATTTTCCCCAAAGGGAGACTGAGATTCAAGACAGGAAGCCACAAATGGTGGAGCTAAGGTCTGAACATTTCAAAGACCGTGTTCTTCTCCAGATTCTAAGTCTTCCAGGCTCTCGTAACTAACAAGCAAATGACAAGTTACAGATTGGAACACAAGTCTTTTTTTGTTTTTTAAGTTTATTTATTTATTTTGAGAGACACAGAGACAGTGTATGTGGGGCAGGGGCAGAGAGCGAGAGAAGCCCAAGCAGGCTCCACGCTCTCAGCGCAGAGCCCAATGCGGGGCTTGAACCCGTGAAACTGGGAGATCATGACCTGAGCTGGAACCAAGAGTCGGACGCATAGCCAATCGAGCCACCCAGGTGCCCCTGGAACACAGGTTTTTTTAATTTCTTGCCAGCACACCTCTCACCTGATGTTTCCTCTGCCCTGGTTTCTTTCTCTTTCTCTCTTCCTCTCTTGGTCTTTCCAGAGCCAGACTCTATGTCCATCAAAGCACTAGGTGTTCAGTAAACGATAATAAGTCATAGGTAGTGTGAATGAAGGTGGCACTGTCCCCATTTTAAGGATGGGGAAGCAGGGTTGCAGGGAAGTGGTGCCTCTTGCCTGGGTCACAGAGCCGGAAATGGTTTTGTAGAACCAACAGCCGAGAACCAAGAGTCAGTACTTGAGTTCTGGGCTGCCCAGCATCAAACCTGGAGTTTTTGTGTTTTTGCAACGCGGAGGTGCTCAGAAGGATTGCTGCTGTGTGTACAGCCTCTGGCCTCCCTTTCTTCTCCTGCTCCCTGCACCCCCAGCTCCTCATCTGCCCTGGGGTGTCGCACCCAGCAGGCTGCCCTGCGCCCACCCACACCTTTCCCTCTTGGAGGACAACATTGCTTCTGGACTTACCCGGAAGCAGGAGCTCATCTCATGGGCCAATGTGAGCGCGCTCCCTTGCGGTGTGGGGCAGGGGAGAGTAGCTCTCGACGCCTCTTCTCCTGACCCCTCTGGGCTCACCGGGGTGGACACTCCCTCGGACTTTCCGAGCCTCAGTCTCCTCATCGGCGAAATGGGGGCGTGCCACGCACACATCAAGGCTGCTGTCAATATCACACGCGCGCTTCCATCCGGTCTTAGCACGGTACCTGGCAAAGAGTAAGCCTCAATAAATGTAAGCTATTGTTACTGTCAGTTGGGCCCTGCCATATTTTTTTTTTTTTCATTTTGAGGAAATAATGAAAAAAAGCTTGAAAATTATGGAAGCCAGCGACTTAGGATCCTGCGCCATCCTTCTACAGACGGGGAAATTATGTAAACGCCATCACAGACTCCAGGAGAGCAGGGGAGGAAGGGGGAGAGATTCTGCAGGGTTCCGGCTGTTGCCAAGGAGGGGTGAGGAGGGGGTCGGCTCGCAGTGGTGACTGTTCTGCCCAATGCCCTAATTTTATAGTCCAAAGGCTTGGAAGGGCCCCGGGTGTCACCGCGTCCGCGCGGCCTGCTGCGGAGGGGCTGAGGCCCCTCTCAGGCTGGAAGCTTCTCAGCTCCTTCTCTGCCCCCGGGAGACTCAGACCTCTTGGGGCTGCAGTTGAGGCTCTGTGGGGTGTCCCAGAGAATAGCAGCAATGCTCTCCCTGCGTGGGGAGAGAGCGAAAGAGCTGCCAAAGCAATTCTCAGTGAAATCCCTGGGGATTTGTGTCAAGGACAAAATAGTGTGTCCCATGGGTAAATATAGTTAACACAGCTGCAAAACAGAATTTATTTCTTGTTTGAGATATCATTTTTAAAGTATGGCATAGGAGAAGCTTTAAAAATGAAATTATAGCTGGCAATAAAAAACCTCATAGGCACTGTATTCAAATTATGCTACAGTAATAGGCCAAGTTCATAAATAAACATCTCTGGTTAACCCTTTCCTGAACCGGGTGGGCAGACCCACCGGGACCCAGCTGGGAGAGGTGGTTTTCAACCCGGGTGGGAGGAGACAGGATCACCTTCCACGTGCCCCTCCCTTACCTCCCCCCACCACCCTGCATCCCAGACTTCTCCACCCGGTCTCCCCATTCAGGTGTTAAATATCCACAGATGATTCTGCCCAAGTTGAGGTGCTTGGGTATGTCTAGTGGGTTTGCAGAAATGCACCACACAGACTCCTGAGCCGGGAGTATTTTAGGGTCTGAATTAGGTATGTTCCTCCCAAAGCTCCACCTCCTCTGAAGAATTATATTTATTATATTATATTGTATTATATTATATTACTATTCTCTTTCTCATTACACTTCAGTACAGTGGTTCTTTAAAAAATTTTTTTAATGTTTATATATTTTTGAGAGAGAGGGAGGGAGGGAGGGGCAGAGAGAGAAGGAGACACAGAGTCTGAAGCAGGATCCATCCAGGCCCCGAGCTGTCAGCACAGAGCCCAACGCGGGGCTCGAACTCATGAATGGCGAGATCCTGACCCAAGCCGAAGTCGGACGCTTAACCGACTGAGCCACCCAGGCGCCCCCAGTACAGTGGCTTTAACCACTGCTGGGGACAGCGAACATATGGCCATGTCTGGAGGCAGTTTTGGTTGATGAAATTGGCAAGTGCCACTGGCATCTGGTCCATGAGGTCTGGGATGGCCCCAACTGAATCCTACAAGGCACAGGACGGCCCCCACCACAAAGAACGGGGGCGCCCCTGGGGCGCGTGGGTGGCTCTGTCGGTTAAGCGTCCGTCTCTTGGTGTCCGCTCAGGTCGTGACCTCACGGCTTCGTGGGTTCAAGCCCTGAGTCGGATTCTGCGCTGGCAGCGGGAAGCCTGCTTGGGATTCTCTCCCTCTCCCTCTCTCTCTGCCCCTCCCCTACTCGAGCTGTCTCTGTCTCTCTCAAAATAAATACATAAACTTAAGAAAAAAAAAAAAAAAAAAAGAATGGTTCGGCCCCAAATGTCCATAGTGGTGAGATGGAGAAACCCAGCTTTACTGCAATTCCTGGTTCCCTTTAGGGATTTGCTACAATGTTGAATGAGTGAATGGAACCTCCCCCCATCCCATCTTTCCCTGATGGACTCAGCCCTGTCCTTTTGTTCTTAGCTCAGAGATTGCTTTCTGCAGGGACGCCTCCCGGGGGACCCCCTACCCCAAGGTTACTGATCTGCCCCTTCCCACTAGACATTCCCGTGGTACCCCTTGTTCCTCATCCTTGGATTTCCTTATTCATCGTTCACATCTGCGGTCAAATGTCACCGCCTCAAAGCAGCCACAGGACTGCCTTTGCTAAAGTGACCTCCCTCTTGTCAGTGTCTCTTCACCTGCTCCTTGCCATCGCAGCATTTATCAGTAGCTGAAATGGTCTCGTATGTTACAGGCTGGGACTTGGCCACCACTGGGTCCTGCGTGCTGGGCCTATAGCCCCTGGAACACCCTCTGAATGCATCAGCGGGGGTCAGAGGAAGGGAAAGCCGCTCCTGCCCGAGACCTCCCCTCTCCTTCCCTGGAATCCTCCCGAATCTCCTTTCTTGGGAAAGGACAGCGTCCTGGGACTGAGAAGCCTCCGGTTCCCCTCTGTGCTCTTCTGTAACTTGCTGGGAGAACCTGGCAAGTCACTGCCCTCCCTTCTCTGCAAAATGAAGGTGCTGCTGTCCATCCCTGCTTTGTAACTGGGGTGTGCATGTGCGTGTGTGTGTGTGCGTGTGTGTGTGTGCGTGTGTGTGTGTGTGGTGTCAGAATCACCTCCCGGGGCTTTCCTAAGAGACAAAGCCGGGCTCCAGACCTGTGGAGCCCCGTTCTCGGTGAGAGCTGTGCCCTGCTCTGTGCTTTTGGGAAAACTCCCTGGGTCATCCGGATTCAGGGCATGGTTAAGGAGCCAGCAAACAGAGGGGGGCGGCCCTCTGGAGCCCCCTGGCCCCGGCATCTGACATCTCCATGATTTTAAGGTGCCCAGCCTGGGCCATTTATCTGAGCGACCTGCTCCCCAGGCTCCCCTGGCACTTTTGCTAATTTAATAGCATTTAATTTAATTTTGAAATGATTTTTTAAAAAAGGCTGGTGCTGAAGGCCCCAGCCACTTCATCCCTCTTTCTCACTAAGACTGAAAATACGTTTTGTGGCTGAAGCCAGGCTTCTGGCCACAGATGTCCCTTGGCGGGCCCACAGCCTTTTTGCTAAAAATGCTGAGTTTGCTCTCTACCCATTGGGCATAATTACCTTTCTCCTCTCCAGGGCCCCCTGTGTGTTCTAACCTGAGGAGGAAAGGAAGGGCTGGAAAGCCAGACCAAGTTAGAGCCTGACTCATGAGCTCTTGTCTCAGACAAAGAGATCAGCATAACCCAGCACACACACACACACACACACACACAAGTGCACGCGCACACACACACACGTGCAGATGCACACGCACACACACCTTTTTTCATATTCTTTAGGGCTGAGTGGCCACAGCTGGGGGCTACATTTGGCTCTGGGCTCTCCTGAACTTTCCAGATTTTCTTTTTGCCTGGACTCTTTCTGACTTTCTTGGGCTTTCTCCCGGGGATATGCCACATCCATTTCTTTGCTCCTTTTAATTATTTTTGGTTCTGTTATTTAAACCCACCTTTACGTGCTCGATCATTATAACTCAGCCTAGATTCGTCTATTCGGGGATTAATTAATTTTTATCAAGCATCTCCCCTGTGGCCAAGGTGAAGACAGATGCAGGGGTGAGCCACAGACTTGACCCTGTCCTCAGGAATGAAAGAGCCTGCCTAGGAGGAGAGACAGATGAAGCGGGGAAGGTTGTTAGGGATAAAGATGGGGAGGGAATGTGGAGGACAGGGGATGGGCAGGTGACCCTGGAAGTCTTGGGGGAAGTGCCTCCAAGAGCATAATTACACTCTTTGTCAGGACGGCCAACCTTACATGAAAAGACAGAATGGGGAAGGTGACCGAATCTCGCTACACATCCTGACAAGGGGAGCTTCTCCCTTCTGTGGAAGACGTTGTTAGCTGCTCCCCAAATCTGTTTGCTCCTCCTCCAGGTCACACAGCTCAGACCCCTCCCCCAGCCTCCCTCACAGTTGGCACAACCATGAGACCAAGCATCCGTCAAATGTGAGCAGAGCGATGTACTTCGCAGCCGGACCCTCCCAGGCGTGACCCTTCCTGCTCTTTCCTTTCCCACTGATGGAACTCAGGGAGCTAGACATCCTGCGCTGAGGGTGGAGGGAGCCACGATACAGCAAGTACCTGGGTCTCTGCTATCTCTTGGAGGGAAGTCACCCTGGAGACTTGCCCGACCGCAACTGTCTTCCCTGGACTTTGCAAGGGCTACAAATAGACAGCCGCCATCGTTGGGCCATTGCACGCTTTTGGGTTTGTTTGTTACATCATGTCTGCAAATTAAGTTTTGTTGAAACACAGTCTCTGGCTGCTTTCATGCTGTAGCAGCAGAGTTGAGTAGTTGGGGTAGAGGCTGTATGGTCTAGAAAGTCTAAACTACTTACTATCTGGACCTTTATAGAAAGTATTTGTAGACCCTGGCCTTAATGAATACACCAAGCGTCTGGCCAGAGCCAGAAGCAGTCTAGATTTCTGTCTTGCTCCCCAATAGGGGTTTCTTTGAAGATACCAGTCCTGGATGCCATGGCTTTCTGCCCTGGCTTAGTTCTGGTTTCTTCCGCCATTTTGACTCCTTTCCTAGGAAGCAACTAGGTTTTGTGCATTGGACCCAGAGGCAGAAAGAATGGTTAAGGACGATCATTCTTCAACCTTCTCAACTGTTAGCGCTGACCTTCTGAATCATCTAGAACAACTCCCTGAATGTTCAGAGAGAGGGCAGTAGATTTTCCCAGGGTCACCCAGCCAGCGAGTGGCTGAGAGGTCTTGCAGAGGAAGCTGGGGGGCAAATGAACTGCTTCCCAGTTGAAAACAGCTAATGTTTATTGAGCGCTTGCTATGGGCTAGGTGCACACTGACTCCCTCCAGCAAACCCCAAGGTCTACACTGCTACTTTTGTCATCACTCCCATTGTACAGAGGGAGAAACTGAGGCACAGAGGGAGGTTAACTTGCCCAACGTCCGTCCACTCTTTTGGTGAAGTTAAGATTTGAACACAGCAATGTGGGCTCAGAGTCCATATTCTTCCCCATGGCGCCATACTGGATCTATCATCCTTGCCTTCCTTGAGTCTTGAAACCTTCCCCTGATCAGCAGCGATGGGAAGAAAAGACTGAGGTATGCAGGGTGGTTCTTCCCTAGCCCTTTCCCTCCCATCCCAGCTCCCTCTGATCCTCAAAGCCTAGAATGGTTCATCAATTTTGTTTGCATATCCAACTTGAGACACTGTCATTTCATTAACTCAAGTGAGGGGCTCTTCATACAAGACTGAGCTTCCATAATTCTCTTTAAAGTTATGGAGAAATGTATGCTTAATTATATTTGCATATGAAAAATAGGGTCTAATTAGTTTGATTGATTATTATTTTAACCCTAATGGCATTTTGAGTATCTGTCCCAACTAATAGCAAGTGTATCGCTAATAAATCATTGAATTTTTACGGCATGGTCTATTGAGCTGGCTTATGAAATATATTTTATTAATATCCCGGAATGTATTGAAACTGATACAAGTCAAACATCAGCTCATTTATTAAACTGTTTAAATGTCAGTTTTATACAAGAGTAATAATACAGGAAATATGTTCGTTCAGGAGACATCAGTAGGCCACGGGTCCTCAAAATATTAGTTATCTTGGAAAAATATATTATGGAAATAAAAGTCCAATTATGTCATTTATTGCATTAAATAAATCTATATTGACTAACATAAATGTTGCACATTAGCAGATGCACTTTCTTTGAAACTTTTTAATTCTCCAGGATTGCGCTCAAGGACACAGGGGAGTCTGGGTAGGGGTCAGTTCTCATTGTGGTCTGAGGCTGTGCTGTGCATGAAAGGTCCCCAGGATATCCTTCCTGAAGGGTTTTGCTTCTAGGACATTCCCAAGGACTGGAGTTTGGATCACTGTATTTCTGGGAGCATGATGTCATTCATGTGACCCTCTCTTCATTTGTTCATCTGGTGAGCACTTCTGGGTGCACACCCTGTGTCCTGTGCTGCTCCGTGGGGGCACTGTGGTGCACCAGAAAGGTGGGACCCTGCTTCCGTGGAGGTGACATTCTAGTGGGGGTAAAATGAAAAAGAGAAGCCTCTTTCTCTGCCTCTACAGCACATACCGACCAAAGGAAGAAACAGCGTTGTTTTTTTTCCTATCACTCGCAGCACCTCTGACCCCCCATGTGGGGGTTTTTTCCTACCCCAACCAGTTTTCTCTCTGGACACCAACTGGGAGTCCTATCATTAAGCTCTAATATGAACTATGTGGGGCTAGGGCAGACTCCACTGGTGAAGGGCTCAGTGCCACAAGACTGGCCCCGGGTCCAGACACCCATCCTAAGTCCCCCGCGTTTCTGATTGACCAGCTGTACGTCTGGGCTTCCCATGAGCCCCCTTCCTCACATTTGATAATTTTCTAGAGAACGCAGAATGCAGGAAGGCACTTTACTTATATTATCTGTTTGTTATAAAGGATACAACTCACGAACAGCTAAGTGGAGGAGAATCATGGGGCCAGGCATGGGAAGAGGGGGGCAGAGACCCCATGCCTTCTCTGGGCTCACCACCCTCCTAGCACCTATTTGCTGGTGACCTGTTCAGCGACCTGGAAGCCCTCAGAACCCCACTCTTGAGAGTTTTTCATGGAAAGCTTCGCTACTTAGGCACAATTGATTAAATCATTGACCATTGGTGATTGAACTCCACCTCCAGCCCTTCTCCCCTCCTCAGAGGTTGGGGGTGGGACCAAAAGTGCCAACCTTCTAATCACGTGATTTGTCCCCCTGGCAACCAGCACCCCCTCTCCCTCCCCCCCAGGGCTTCCCAAAAGTCACCTCATTAGCATACACTCAGGTAGGGTTGAAAGGGACTTATGAATAACAAAAGACACTCCCATCACTCACAAAATTCCAAGGGTTTTAGGAGCTCTGTGCCAGGAGCTGGGAACAAAGACCAAATATATATTTCTTATTATAGTACGTCATAGGGGGAGACAACGGACGAAAGAAGAAATGAGATAATTTCAAGTGCTGGTCCCTGCTCTGAAGGGAATAATGCAAGCTGTTGGGGTGGGGTATGCCCTGGGTGAGGCTCCTTTAGATGGGAAAGTTGGGGACAAGGGCAAGAAGGAGACAGGCAGGTCAAACAGCCTGAGGCAGTGACCTCCAGGTGGAAGGATCAGCAGGTGCCAAGGCTCGAAGTTAGAGTGAACTTGGCCTGATGAAAGGATGGAGTGAGAGTTGGTGGGACTGGAGCTAGGAGCGGGGGAATGGACAAGTGGGGATCCCCAGCTTATGAAGGGCCTCCCAGTCCAAGAAAAGGAGTATGGGTCTAATTCACTGAGTGATGAATACCTTGGGGTTGTTAGACTCAGGAGGGGCGGTGGGGGTGGGGTGGGGAGATGGTCAGATTTATATTTTGTCAAGGTCACTAGGGTGCTGGGGGGGACTGCAGGAGGCCAGGTTGGCCGTGGGGACACAGGCAGGAGGCGGGTGCAGTCATTAAGGGCAGGACAGGGGGGAGGAGAGAAGTCGAAGCTTCAGGATGTATGTAGAGGTCGAGCTGACAGGATACCCTGATGGATTAGATACCTAGAGACGGGGAGAGAGGAACCAAGGACGCTTCCAGTGTTCGATCTGAGCATCTGGGTACCATTTACAGTGCTGGGGAGGAGGTCATGGGAAGGAATGGTTTGAGTAGCAACGTCAAGAGGGCATTTATCATCACATCAAGGTTGGAGGGCCAGCATGAATCATTGAGTCCGGTGGCGGTTCCCCCAAATTAGGCTGGATCAGAATCACCAAGCCTGCTCGTTGCCATCAGGAGTCCTGGACCTTGTCTCCAGAGACTCAGATTCTTCAAGCCTGGGGTGGGGTGCAGCCATGAGGGTTTTTTTGTTTTTCTTGTTTTTGCTAACCCCTGGTGATTCCAATCCAGTCCCCTCATTTTTCAGATGAGGAAACTGAGGCCAGGGGAGGAGACAGGAGATGCAAATTAGTGGCATGAACTAGGATGCAAACCTGGGAATCCTTGGCTCTTCCCATGGCTGGGGCTGTTTTTGTCCCTATGAAAGGAGCCCCAAGGCATATTCGAGTGCCCTGAGTAGGCAAAGCCCAGACATTCCAGCTCAGCCAAGCTCAGAAATGTTCAGGAGATAGGTGAGGTGTAGGAAGTTTTGGAGTTAGGAAGAGGGAGGAGGGAACGGTTTAGCTCTTGCCATCTTGCTGTGCAACCTTGGGTAGTTCACGTAACCTCTCTGTTCCTTGGCTTCTCCACGTATAATTGGACATAAGAATGATGCCTTCTTCATAGGATGCTGTAAGGACCAAATGAGATTCTCACGTGAAAGGCTTAGCACAGCGCCTAACTCATGGTAAACCCTAAAAAGACATTAGCTGTAATCTGAATACAAATTCTATGAATCCCTCAAGCGGTAACCTGGAGAGGCAGCCAGAGCAGTAATAGGTAAGTGTGCAGACGTGGGGATCAGACAAACCTGGGTTCAAATCCCACTTCTTTGCTCTGGGAGCCTGGGCGGACTCTCTGAGCCTCTGTTTCCTCAGCTGTAAAACAAGAGGGCAGGAGTTATAATACCCACGTGGAGGGGTGGTTTGTGGATTTGAGAAAAAGGTGCAGGGAATTTTCTGGCTCGGAGCCTGGTGTTTAAGGACTGGGAGTTATCGGAGTTATTATGCCAATTTCAACTCACTGACCCAAATCCCAGGCAATTGTATTTCCTTCAGAAGCTGCCACCTGCCGCCTGGGGTCTGCCAGTGGGTGGTCTTGGAGGAGAGTCTGGCGGCTCCTCCAGTGCTGTGTGACCTTGAGCGAGCCCCTCACCCTCTCTGGCCCTTGTTGCCTCATGTGTGAAATGAGCAGGCTGGTCTAGTTAATCTCCAAGGTCTTTTTCACAGCCTTTAAAAAAAATCGATGATTGTAACGGTCTGTGATTAGTGAGAAACCATCTGCCCCAGGCAAAGACCAGACCTTCCCCAACCTTTGGGGGGTGGGGGGGGGGAGGGTGGTGGGAGGGGAGGGAATCAAACAATAAGCAGTCCGCTTAGCAAATTGCCACCTCATAGGCCTTAAAAACGAATATCTGCTTTTGTATCAGCCTTGATTGAAATTCTTATGCTATGGCGGCCGTCCCTGCCATCAATGCCTTAATTAGAAATTAGGACAGTCACATTGGCATAAATTAAATCAGACTAAAGATGATTAACAAAGTAATGCAAGAAATCATTAAATTAAACCATTGTGCCAAGTCCTCTGCTGATCTATCACAAATTTGGGCTGCTAATGAGGTCTTAATTAGTAAGTTAGGTCGAAATAATTCATATCATTCACTTCAAAGACAGCCCTCTTTCTTTCTTTCTTTCTTTCTTTTTTTTTTTTTTTCTCTTTCTGAATCCAACCCCCAATGCAAATTTACCATGGGCTGCGGAAGGGGGTGGCGGACCACGTCAAGAAATAACAGCGTTCCTTGGATTATCAAAACCAGCTTGGCACTGAACGTGTGCGTTGGGGAGCCTGTTCTGACGTCAGATTTGCCTGAAGGGGCACAAAGCACTGAGCTCCTTGGATGCAGGAAGAATGATAAGAAGAGAAGAAACGTCCAGAAGGCTGTCCCCTCATGACAGAGATGGGAAAACTGAGGCCCCGATCAGGGAAGCCACACAGAGTGGGTTTGGGGCAGAGTGGGGGGGGGGAGCAGGTGTCCTGAGTCAGGATTGGCTCTTCTTTTCATTGCTTTGTGGTGTCTCTTGTTGGTCCGGAGGGTGAAGGAGGCAGGTCCTGAAATGGTCAGCGCTATGGAAACCAGTTGGTAGGAGGCCCTGCTCGGGTTGGGTAGAGCCTGGCATCTTCTTGGTCTGCCAAAGCACGGCTCCAGCGCCGGCTTCCAAGAATAATGTCAGTTATCGGAACAGCGAGCATTTACTGGGCACGCACTACATGCTGGTGTCTGTGCTCAGTGCTTTCCACAACTCTCCTCATTTCACTTGCAGAAAGTAGTAGGCATTGTTGGGTTCCCCATGTTACTGACAAGGGAGCTGAGGCTCAGAGAGGCGAGCTAGTTTGCTCTAGGTCACACAGCCAGGAAGAGGCAGAGCTGGAATTTGACTCTGATGTACCAGTGTATGAATGCTTAACTGCTTTACCTTCCTGTCTCCACAAATAACCACCGGATGGCGGGGCGGCTGGCTGGGCAGTGCTTGGGCAGGTGGTAGCAGCTGTTGGAAGGGTGAGCGGGAAGAACAAGCCGGCCGTGCAGATGAACGTGTTGATTTGGCAGGGGTGGGGCTTTTGGAAGGAAGACCTGTGGCTTCGGGCTCGGGCAGGTCTGAGGTTGACACCTGGCTCCCCAAACTTCTAGTAGCCATGTGTTCTTGAGCCAATTGCTTCCCCTGTCTGAGCCTCAGTTTCCTCATCGGTAATATGGGTACAATTAATGCCTAACACGAGGCATTTGTGCGACTTCAACACGATCACGTGAGAAATGTGCCTTGTGCACAGTTAGGTGTTCGATAAATGTTCCCTTCTCTCCCTTTCTCAATGGTCGTCTGGTGATTCAGCGAGCTTTTGCTGTTTAATAAAGTATGAAACTCAGTGGCTTAAACCAAGAATGGCTTATTTATTATAAAATTTTATTTATTTATTTTGAGACAGAGCGTGAACAGAGGAGGAGTACAGAGAGAGAGGGAGAGAGAGAATCCCAAACAGGCCCTGTGCTGTCAGCACGGAGCCCGATGTGGGACTCGAACTCATGAACTGTGAGGGCACGACCTGAGCCGAAATCAAGAGTCAGATGCTTAACTGACTGTATTTATTTGTTTGTTTATTTATTTATTAAAGTAGGCTTCACTTCCGGCATGGAGCCCAAGGCGGGGCTTGAACTCATGACCCTGGGATCAAGACCCGAGCTGAGATTGAGTTGGACGCTTAACTGACTGAGCCACCCAGGCACCCCAAGAATGGCTTATTTAACTCAGGATCCCGTGAGCTGGCCATTTGAGCTCTACTGGGAGGTTCTTCTGCTGGTCCTCTCTGGACTCCCACAGGAGCTGGTGGCCATTGGCTGCCGGGGACAGGGGAGGCTCCACCATTGTGGGCTGGTTGGCCGCTGGCTGGGGTGACGGGGGTAATGCAGCCACAAGTCTCTCATTTTCCAGAAGGCAAGTTTGAGCTTGCACTGTTGGTGGTGAAAGGGCTATCCAGCAAGGGGGGCTAACCCTATGGCCCAAGCTTTTCTCAAGCTTCTCCCTGCATCCCATTTAGTTAAGTCTCGTCAGTTGTTGTAGACTGAATTTACGTCCCTACTCCCTCCTCAGATGTCCAGGTCTGCATCCCTGGAGTTTATGAAAATGTTACCTTATTATTTGCACAAGGGACTCTGCAGATGTGATTAAGCTCAGGACCTTGAGATGGGGAGGATTATCCTAAATCATGGGGGTCTTTATAAGAAGGAAGCAGAGGGGTCCTGCAGAAGACAAGAAAGTCATGTGATGTTAGAAGCAGAGATTCGAATGACAGCCTTTGAGGATGGAGGGAGAGGCCACACGCCAAGGAATACAGGTGGCTGTGGGAAGCTGAAAAAGGCAGACATGGGTTCTCCCTAGGCGGCCACCGTGCTGCCTAGTGGGGGTGTCCGGGACTGAGCTCTGATCTCCTGGACCTTCAGCAGGAACCAGCCCCGCCAACCCTTCGGCTTCTGTCCTTAAGGTTTGCCTTGGACTTCTGACGTCTGAGAAATGTGTAAGAGGACAGAATGCGTCGTTTTAAGCCACTGAGTTTGCGGTAATTTACAAACCTTGAGCAACCACGGGAAGCTAAATGTGTTGCCCAGATCAGTCACGTGGCCCAGCCCAGATTCCCGGGGTGGGAAATGGACCCCATCTCTTGATGGAAGCTGCCAAGTCCCTTCAGAAAGGTGTGCGTATAGGGATGGGAAGAATATTTGGTCATATTTTACCGTCTACGTGAATATATCACTTCACTGCGGTGATTTTAAAAGAATAATAGTAATACGAACATGATGTATATTATTAATAATACAATAAATATAATAATAATCACAATTGTAATGTATATTTATTATTTTTAAAATTTTTAATATTTATTTTTGAGAGAGAGAGAGACAGAGCATGAGTGGGGGACGGGCAGAGAGAGAGAGAGGGAGACACAGAATCCGAAGCAGGCTCCAGCTCTGAGCTATCAGTGCACAGCCTGACGCGGGGCTCGAACTCACGAACCGTGAGATCATGACCTGAGCTGAGGTCAGAGGCTTAACCGACTGAGCCACCCAGGTGCCCCAGATTATTTTTTATTATTAATTTTTTTTAAATGTTTATTTTGAGAGAGAGAGAGAGAGCGCAGGGGGAAGGGCAGAGAGAGGGGGAGAGAGAGAGAATCCCAAGTAGGCTCCACACTGTCAGCACAGAGCCCGATGTGGGGCTTGAACTCACGAATCATGAGATCATGACCTGAGCCGAAATCGAGTGTCGGACACTTAACTGAATGAGCCACCCAGGGGCTCCTATAATGTATATTCAGTGGGCACTTTCTAGAAGCCAAGCAGCGTCAAGCACCCGGCATACCTTACTTTTCTTCTTCTTCTTCTTCTTCTTCTTTATTTTTTTTTTTAGCTGTGGTAAAATAGGTTGCATAAAATATTTCAACCACGTTTAGGTGCGTCGTGCAGGGACATTAAGTCCATTCAGCGTGTGGTGCAACCATCACCGCTTTCTATTTCCAGAACTTCTTCATCGTGCCGACAGAACTCTGACCACTAAGCAGTGACTCCCCATTCCCTCCTGGAACCCCTGTTCTACTTTCTGTGTCTATGAATTTGCGCATTGCAGGTCCGTATAGAAATGGAATCATACACTATTTGTCCTTCGGTGTCTGGCTTATGTCACTTAGCGTGATGCCTTCAAGGGCCATCCATGCTGCCGTTAGCATGTGTCAGGATTGAATCCTTACAGCAGCCCTGGGAGGCCATCGAGCTGCCTAGTGGGGGTGTCCGGGGCTGAGCTCTGATCTCCTGGACTCCGAGGGGACATGTTGACCACATTTTACTTCTCTGTCTTGCCTCTCACAGCAGGTGCTGGGCGTCCCGGGTCTCAGTACCCACAGCCCAATCATAGCTCAGTGCAGGCCCCACCCCTCCTCCCCACCGCTCTGCCCAGAGTCATTCATTTATTTCGCACAGTCAGGATGGCTCCCCACCCCGCCAGGGCCAAAACAATCACTTCTCCATTGATTCTGCATCAATTAATTAAAAAATCTATCCAACCGCTCCACAGTTTGATGGACTTGGAGGGTTTGGAAGGGGATAAATAAATGAATCCTGGGGTGGGAGTGGAAGTGAGGGCCTGGGGAAGGGAGCAGGTGGGAAGGCTCAGCTCTGGGGTGTACAAATTGTAGGAGACCCTCTACAGGGGGCAGGGGCCCAGACCTGGTGGTTGTATTAGTGGTAATATATATATATATATATATATATATATATATATGTGTGTGTGTGTGTGTATACACATATATATATATGCATATATATATATATATATATATATATATATATTTTTTTTTTTTTTTAAGTAGGCTTAATGTCCAGCATGGAGCCCAATGCAGGGGTTGTACTCACAACCCTGAGATCAAGAACTGAGCTGAGATCAAGTCTGACGTTTCACTGACTGAGACACCCAGGTGCCCCATTAGTAGTATTCTTCTTTTAAAAAAATTTTTTTTAACGTTTATTCATTTCTGAGAAGCAGAAAGAGACGGAGCATGAGCGGGGAAGGGGCAGAGAGAGAGGGAGACACAGAATCCGAAGCAAGCTCCAGGCTCCGAGCTGTCAGCACAGAGCCCGACGCGGGGCTCGAACTCACAAACCGCAAGATCATGACCCGAGTCGAAGTCGGACGCTCAACCGACTGAGCCACCCAGGCGCCCCCCATTAGTAGTTTTTTTTTTTCAATGTTTATTTATTTATGGGACAGAGAGAGACAGAGCATGAACGGGGGAGGGGCAGAGAGAGAGGGAGAGACAGAATCGGAAACAGGCTCCAGGCTCTGAGCCATCAGCCCAGAGCCTGACGCGGGGCTCGAACTCACGGACCGCGAGATCGTGACCTGGCTGAAGTCGGACGCTCAACCGACTGCGCCACCCAGGCGCCCCAAGTTCTGTCTTTTTATTTATTTATTTATTTATTTTTTTTTTAATTTTTTTTTTCAACGTTTATTTATTTTTTTGGGACAGAGAGCGACAGAGCATGAACGGGTGAGAGGCAGAGAGAGAGGGAGACACAGAATCGGAAACAGGCTCCAGGCTCTGAGCCATCAGCCCAGAGCCCGACGCGGGGCTCGAACTCCCGGACCGTGAGATCGTGACCTGGCTGAAGTCGGACGCTTAACCGACTGTGCCACCCAGGCGCCCCAGTAGTATTCTTAATAATAGTTACATTTGATTGAGGCGCGTGCACTTCACAAATGCTCCGCATACATTATCCCGTTCAAAAGCCCTCTCAGTGGCTCTGTGAACTAGATGAGGCTCAGAGACGTCAAACGATTTGTCTGGGGCCACACAGCTAGAATGTCGGGAGAGAATCTTGTTTCTCCGTCCTTTCGTACCTCTCACTTGGTGAGTATTTTCTGACTTGCCCAGTGTGGGACTCTGAGGGAAAAAGGCATGGGGCCAGGTTCTGTGCCTTGGAGGGAGTCTGGGGAATTGTCTCTGAGGAGGTAGGCTTGGGCACAGGCCCCCTGGGATGTTATTTCAAGCTGGAGGGGACTTTACCAGATCCTTTGCTTTGATGGCTTTCAGACTATTTTTAGCCTTGCAGAACCCAGTGTTGAAAGTGAAGTCTCATGTAGATTTATTAAAGGAAAACCCCAAAACGAAGCTGCTTGGTAGAATAGCAAAAATACTACTGAGAGCCCAGTTCACTCGAACGGATTGTTAAAGATTCAGAAATTTTGTAAGCCGGTTGTTGAACCACTGGCTTGAAATCAGTCATGATGGAAACATTAGCACCGTGGAAATTGGCCGTGCGATGCATCAGGGCGCCTCCTCCCAGACACCCCCAGAAGCTGGCTTACCAGCTGGCCACTGACAATGACCACTTCATGAATATTTGCTGAGCTCCAGACCCTGTGCTAAGCACTTTATTAAAACAATTACACTGACGAATTGTAAATCGCATTGTAAGGCACATAGTATTTTTTTTTAATATGAAATTTATTGTCAAATTGGTTTCCATACAACACCCGGTGGTCATCCCAACTGGTGCCCTCCTCGATGCCCATCCCCCACCCTCCCCTCCCTTCCACCCCCCATGGGCAGATAGTATTAACATCCTCGTCTCTCAAATGGCGGCATCGAGGCTTGGAGAGGTATAAGGTAGCCACTTACACAAAGTTACCAGCCAGTAAATGTTAGTGCCTGCCTCATTCAAAATCTCACCATCTGTCTGATGTACGGGGAGTGGTTTTTAAAGATTCGAGGAGTCCCATGGGGGCGCCTGGGTGGCTCAGTTGGTTAAGAGTCCGACTTCGGCTTGGGTCATCATCTTGAGGGTTCGTGAGATCGAGCCCCACGTCGGGCTCTGTGCTCACAGCTCGGAGCCTGGAGCCTGCTTCTGCCCCTCCCCCACTCGTGCTCTGTCTCTCTCTTTTCCTCTCAAAAATAAATACACATTAAAAAAAAAAAATCGCTGGGTCCCAGAGAGTGGAGCGCACCTGCTTGGGATCACACAGGGCACCCAGCGAGCTGGGTGGGGCGCTGAGCTCAGAGCTCAGTGTCCAGTCTCCCATCCCGCAACTCGGTCTGGGTGAGCAGGCAGCAGGTGGGAATGTGAGATAAAGAGTAACCCAGTGTCTGTCATAGTTTTTCTACTCCTTAGCAGGTGTATCCCTGGGGTATCACCACCCTTGTGCTCCTTAATCAGGGTGGCAAATTTCCACCCTCCCCGGGAATATTCAGCCGCCTCCCCTCCCTGGCAGGGTGGACAGCAGGTGTCCTCAGCTCTCAGGAATGCAAAGCAAGCAGGTGACTTGCCTTTCTGCCTCCAGTCAACCCCTGGCTGTTCTCTGGCCCTTACAACCTGGGCCAGGGCAGGGCATGCACCCCTGTGACAAAAAGCCAGGAGTGGAATCCAGGGAAGGCCAGGCTGGGTCTTGCTTCTCTCATCTGTCTCCTTATTTCTTATATATATGTTTATTCATTTTGAGAGAGAGAGAGAGAGAGAGAGAGAGAGAGAGAGAGACAGCATGCGAGCAGGGGAGGGACAGAGAGGGAAGGAGAGAGAGAATCCCAAGCAGGCTCCTCACTGTTAGCACAGAGCCCAATGTGGGGCTCGAACCCACAGACCTGAGCCTAAATCAACCCGAGCTTAACCGACTGAACCACCCTGGTGCTCCTGTCTCCTTGTTTCCACAGCTTTGTGAACAAGGGGTGGGCACTGGGCAGGGTTGCCAGGGGGTCCTCGGACACTCAGGGACGGGTCTGAGATCTTGCCCGAGGTGGAGAGCCTTTAAGCCTTGGCCAGGAAATCATTCGCCCGCTTCCTGCTGGGGTGAGTGCCCTCCCGGGGCCCAGCTCACATCCCTCAAGTAAGTGAGGGACACTGCAAATAGAATGACTTGGCGCTCACCAAATCTCCTCCAAGGATGGTCCTCATTTTACAGATGGGGAAACTAAGGCTCAGAGAGGGCAAGCAGCTTGGCCAAGTGCACACAGCCAGGAAGTAGCTGAACTCCGGATGGAGTTCCAAAAGGTAGACAATTTGTTTTTCGCTATCTGGAGCAGCGCGACCTAATAGAAATGTAATGTGCACCACAGGTGTGAGCCACAAATGTAATTTTAGATTTTCTAGTGGCCCCACTAAAAGAAGGAAAAAGGAACGGGTGAAATTAGCTTTGGTAATGTATTTTATTTAACCTATGTATCAACATTATCATTGCAATATGGGATCAATATGAATGATCACTAATGAGATTTTTAACCTTTGTTTTTATTCTAAGGGCTTTTACACGCCCTCTTAACAGCTCAGTTTAATTCAGACAAGGCACGTTTCATGCAGCTCATGGCCACCGCACGGGACAGCGTAGCTGCAGAGAGAGACAGATGCTTGGAAGTCAGAGCGGGTGGGTAGTTCTCCTGTCCTCTGTCACTCAATTTCCCTCGTCTCTTCTAGCATACATTACACCTGTGCCTTTAGCTAAGATGTCATATCATAATAACACTATTGCTTTTTATGTGCCAGGTGCTGGGCTGTTTGTCCCCCTTGTGCAGATGAGAAAACTGAGCCCAGAGAGGGGAAATTACTGCCCCAAATTACACAGCTGGGACGAGTCACAGCCAGATGTAAACCCAGGGCTTGACTC
Organism: Leopardus geoffroyi; assembly: GCF_018350155.1. Lineage (NCBI taxonomy): Eukaryota > Metazoa > Chordata > Mammalia > Carnivora > Felidae > Leopardus > Leopardus geoffroyi. The sequence goes on along the minus strand of NC_059339.1, from coordinate 25,853,635 downwards.
CACACCTGGGTTCTTGATGGCCAAGCCTGGGCAGTGACTGACGTCCTCTCTTAATCCTGGCTCTCCTGATTAACCCTCATGCTCTCACTTCTGGGCAGCTGGGAGCCACGGTGGAGCTGCCTGATTTCCCAGCCGTGCCTGTCAGAGGTGGGTGGGCCTTGGGAGTGCCTGAGTGGCTCAGTCGGTTGAGCGTCCGACTTCGGCTCAGGTCATGATCTCGTGGTTTGTGGGTTTGAACCCTGCATGACGCTCTGTGCTGACGGCTCCGGAGCCTGGAGCCTGCTTTGGATTGTGTCTCCCTCTCTCTCTGCCCCTCCCCTGTTCGTGCTCTGTCTCTCTCTGTCTCAAAAATAAACGTTAAAAAAGAAAAAGGAGTGGGTGGGCCTGTGCTGGCTCCCTGCCCTGGTTTCTCCGGGGTCCCTGAGGGCCAGTGGCCTTGTAAAGGCAAAGGGTCATAGTCTGTACCATGTCCTAGAAGCACTTTAGAGATCATGTGTTCCAAAGTCACATGACCTGGCACAGATTTCCTGCTTTTGCAATTCTTGGTTGTGTGGCCTTGAGCAACTTACCTCCCCTCTGTGAGCCTCAGTCTTCTGGAGTCTGACGGTGGTTTCTGCCCTCCCCTTGTCATGGGATTAAACCAGACACTGAGCAGAGAGCATGTTTCCTGATGCATGAAGCCTGCCAAGGAGTGGCTGGTTTCTCCCTCTTCCCATTTGTGGATGAGAAAACTGAGGCCCAGATGGGCTAAGAGGCTGAACTGTGGTCCCCAGGGAAGGAATGACAACATCGGGACAGGATTGAGGCCTTCCAAGCCCACATACCTTATTTCCATAAGACTCCCCAGAGCTGGACGTTTGGGAGGAAAGATGCACACTATTGTGCTTGATTTCCAGGCTGCCATTTTATTTCTTCAGCAACTTTCTCTCTCTGGCCTCAGCTCAGGCTTTGGGTCTGAAAACCCCTGATTCCGACTCTCATGGAGGATATTAGGTGAGATGGGTCTCCTGTCAGAAAAAGATTTATCTGGGTCTCAGAGTGAGTAAGAGGCAGAGCCGGGCACTCAAAGAAGCCACAACTCTATTTCCCTCCAGTGGGGCTGTGGAGGGGTCAGACTATGTGCCAGGCCTTATTTTTGTTGTGTGTTTATTTTATTCCCCTCCACAACAGCAGTTTTAAGTGAGAAGACTGATGTCCTGTGCACCCATCAAAGGTACTAACTGAGCACCACCATGCGTAGGTCTTGAGGTAGATGTGTTTATTGTGTGTGTGTGACAGACACTGGAGTTCACCCAACAGGCATCTCCTGAAAGCCTACCTTAATTCACTCATCCTTCCATCCATCTTTCCACCCATCCATCCTTCCATCCATCCATCCATCCTTCCATCCATCCATCCATCCTTCCATCCATCCATCCACTCATCCATCCATTCATCCACCCATCCAACCATCCATCCATCCTTCTTTCCATCCATCCATCCATCCATCCATTCATCCACTCATCCAACCATCCATCTATCCATCCATCCATCCATCCATCCACCCATCCAACTATCCATCTATCCATCCATCCATCCATCCATCCATCCATCCATCCATCCTTCTTTCCATCCATCCATCCATCCATCCATCCATCCATCCATCCATCCTTCTTTCCATCCAGCCATCCTTCTTTCCATCCATCCATCCATCCATCCATCCACCCATCCATCCATTCATCCACCCATCCAACCATCCATCCATCCTTCTTTCCATCCTTCCATCCATCCATCCACTCATCCATCCATTTATCCATCCTTCTTTCCATCCATCCATCCTTCTTTCCATCCATCCATCCATCCATTCATCCACCCATCCAACCATCCATCTATCCATCCATCCATCCATCCATCCATCCATCCATCCTTCTTTCCATCCATCCATCCATCCATCCACCCATCCATCCATTCATCCACCCATCCAGGCTCTGAGCTGTCAGCACAGAGCTCGACGTGGGGCTCGAATTCATCAACCTACTAACTGGAATTAGTAGGTTATTGACTAGGTTCGCTAGGCAGAGAAAAGTATTGTAGGAAGTGGTGGGAATACCATGAGAGATGTAGAGGAGCAAGTATGTGTCCAGAGGTATTGTTGCATATACGGGGTATCTTTGGGGGTATCTCTGTGTGTGTGGGGGGGTGGTGGTGGTGGTGCTGTTGGTAATGAGGTGCACAGCTGAAAAGGTGGTTTGGGACAAATTATTAAGAATCATGCTCAGGCGATTAAATTTTGCTTAACACAGAATTGGGGGCAGCAGAGATTCCCATATAAGGGAGGAAATATCAGATCCATGTATTTAAAAAAATAATGTTGGATGGATTGGAGATCGTTCCCCCTTCAGGGTCTTATAGAGAATTGAGTGTATGAGGTTAGGGGACATCTCTGCCCCCAGAAAACACAGGTTGGTAGGACTCTAGCAGCTCTAAGAATGAGTTTCAGTCCTGTCTCTTCCAGGCAGGCCTCCCTGATCACTTCTTTCCCAGTTGTTATGGTGGGTTTGCTAAGAGCAGTAAGGTGTCACCCCTAAGTTTAAATTTTAGAACCTTATTTGACCAGCTCTGTCTCTTGAGAAAACACTTCATCCTTAGGAGTCTTGCTTTCTTCCTCTGAGAAAGGGGCATGATACTAATTATATTAGCCAGGTAGGACTCTTCTGAAAAGCAAATGAGATCACGATGGGGAGGTGCCTGCTGATGGGTCTCCTCCCTGACAAGAGGGGTCAGGAAATGGGTCTGCTGAGCCTTTCTCAGATCGCTCAAATCAAACACTCTGGAAGTTTCTGGCCGCTCCCTCCCTCCCTCCTGGAGACGTCCGCTCTGACACTGTTAGTTTTATTTCTAGAACAGAGGATCAGGGACAAAGCGAACCCTCTTAGTGCCAGGACTGCTCATAAATTATGGGGAGATGAGAATATTTTAATACAAACCAAAGATTCTCCAGTACAAAGAACTGTTCTGAGAAGTGGTTTTTTTTTTTCTCCCCTTTCTCTCCCTTTCTGTTCCCCTGATATTTGGAGCTGAGAAGACTCCTCGGGGAATTTATAACGAGTGGAATATTTAAGGGTAGGAAGCCAGAGGTCTTTTCGGCATTCTCGTTTCAAGGGAAGTCACCTCGGAGTGTCTGCTGCGTGCCTGAGTGAAAGGAAATCTGTGTGCAGAGAGGGGGAGAATATGCCAAGAATTGTCAATTACGCAAAAAAAAAAAAAAAAAAAAAAATTGCTTGTCCAAAAGAGTGATGTGTCTGGCTTTATTCCCCAGACGGAGTTCAGAGTTCTGGCCAAGGCCTTTGCCAGACTCTGAGATTTTCTGGAAGTGCCTCGGGGTTTGGCTCTTCCTTCCCACCGGTGACGACGGGTCACTTGGTCAGCCGGGGGGTCACTTTCCACCTGCTTCTTGGAGACTGCTGTAGGATTTGTGCTTTGACACATCTCGAAGAGCCCCTGATATTCCGAATCCTGTGGTCGGGAGACAATGTCCAGGGGAAGTTGGTGATGCTGCTCTCCTCCTGCCAGAACCAGAGGAAAAACTGTTCAAAGAATGTATCAGTTATCCACCGGCACATTTCTGCTGTGTAATAAGCAACAACATAGTCTCAGAAGCATATACCAGTTAACTTTTGGGGGGTTTGTTTTTGTTTTCTTTTTTTTTTTTTTAATGTTTATATTTATTTTTGAGACAGAGAGAGACAGAGCACGAGTGGGGGAGAGGCAGCGAGAGAGGGAGACACAGAATCGGAAGCAGGCTCCAGGCTCTGAGCTGTCAGCACAGAGCTCGACGCGGGGCTCGAATTCATCAACCGCGAGATCATGACCTGAGCCAAAGTCAGACGCTCAACGGACTGAGCCACCCAGACGTCCCGGTTTTTGTTTTCTCAGAGGTTACCTGGATGGTTCTGTTCACCGGGGCCAGGCTCGGCTGATCCCGGCTGGGCTTGCTCGGGCAAGCTGGTGGGTTGGTTGGAGGCTGGCTGATTTAAGATGATATCACTCTCATGTTCTGCGGTTGACGGGCAGTTGATGGGGGTTGCTGGAAGCGATCGGGCCACATGTCGTCTGGTGCCTCCCATCAGGCTAGCCTGGACTTGCCTGCCTGCTGACTGGCAGGGTTCTAAGGAGAGAGTGGAGGCTGCAGGACTTCATAGGACCCAAGCTCAGGACTGGCATAACGTCACTTCTGCCACACGCTATCGGCCAAAGCAAACCACGTGGCCGGTCCCCACGCTAGAGGTGGGGAGAAGCCTCCGTCCCTCGATGGGAAGAACTTCAAAGTCACATTGCAAGGGCTGTGGATTCAGGAAGGGCAGAGAATTGGGGCCTTTTTTGCCCTCAGTCTACCATGAGGGATGAACAGATGGAGTTTCACTTACAATTATTCCTGGCACCTCGATGTTGGGTCTTCTGCTGGGTGCTGGGGTAGAAGTGAATAGGAGACATTCCCATTGTTTCATTCTGAGGGCAAGAAACAGACCTAGAAACAGACGATTATGGCCCATGGTAAGTGTTGCAATGGGGGAGCCTAGAGGAGTCACCAAACACTCCCTGGGGATCTGGGAAGGCTTCCTGGAGGAGGCCGCTCCTGATCTGAATTTTGACATTTGAGTGGGAGCTCCCAGGGTGAAGGAGGTGCTGAACAGGGAACGGGGTGACAGAGGAAGGGGAAGCCGCTCCGGGAGGGGAAATGGTGTGTGCAGAGGCATGAGCACAAGGGACAACCTGCAGGGTGTGAGGCTGGCGGGGACGCAGTGACCCCACTTGGCCCTTAGAGGGCTGCTGTGAGGGCTCAAGTTCAGCAGAGGGACCGGGACACAGGGACCCAGGACAGAGCCCTGGTTAGGGCCTGATGCCCCCTGGCCTGGGTTTCACACTAACTGGAATTAATAGGTTATTGACTTGAAATAATCAGCAAGCCCATAGCGGGGTGTCCGGGGAAACCCTGATAAAGGAGCACAGGGAATAATGAGGACATTATTTAAAAAAAAAATTTTTTTAATGTTTGTTTATTTTTGAGAGACAGGAAGAGACGGAGCACGTGGGGGCGGGGGGAGGGGCCGAGAGAGAGAGAGAGAGAGAGAGAGAGACAGAATCAGAAGCAGGTTCCAGGCTCCGAGCTGTCAGCACAGAGCCCAACGCGGGGCTCGAACCCACGAACCGTGAGAGCATGACCTGAGCCGAAGTCGGACGCCCAACCGACTGAGCCACCCAGGCGCCCCATAATGAGGACATTATTAGCAAATGACAACCCTCCACTCATCTGTCCTGAAACACTGAGCATCACCTGTGAGCCAGGTCTTGTGCAGGCGCCGGGGTCTCAAGTCAGGTATAATTCCCGCCCTGGAAGACCTCCCTGGGTCTGAGAGGTGCTTCAAACTCCCTTGCCTTCCAGGGGGTGCATCTGGGGCTAGGAGCGGCCCCACTCCTGTGGCCCACCTGACCCCGTTGTCCAGCTTCATTTCCTGCTCGGCGACTGGGTATGGCGGGGGTGGTCCTGCTGGTCTCTTTATCCACTCAGGTGCTCTCTGCCTCCTCCCCTCCGAGATGGTGAACTTCATCAGAGCGGCCGTTCTCTGCATTTTGTCCCCACCTGTATCCCTAGCACCCGGCTCAGTTCGCCTGCTCTGAGCCTCAGTTGTTACATCTGCAAATTGGGGGGTGTTGGACAGCAGCCAGTGTTTCCACTGTTTCCTGAGCTGCTTCTCTGGGGGTTACGGGGATGGTTCGGACCCATGGATCTTCTTGCCTGGGGGCGCCATCTGGACGCTTCACCTCCTAGGGCGGGTGTGGGGGTGGATGAGGGGAAGGACATATAGCAGGTGGCAAGAAACGCTACAAACGGGAGACATTTCAGTCCCTCTTTCCTTGTCCCTTCTGCTGGGCTTGTAAAAGCTTTCTCCACCCCAAGGGGGAGGCCCAAGGTCACCCGTGCTCATGAGGAAGGTGGTGTAAAAAAATCAACACTTGGAATTATTTTCCAAACAGCATGATTGACGCGCCCTCCTCTTCCCCGTCCTTATTTTCACTTGGGTGCTTTTTAAAAGGATGCCCGACACCCACATCCTCCCTGGAGCTTTGTTCATACGTCCCTTTTATTTGAATCCAGGGGAACTGGCCCAACACAAAGCCATCAAAACCAGAGGGGCCCGAGATGTCCACCTGGCCCCAATTGGCCAGCAAATGAGTATTTCCCGGCTGTCAAAAGGGCTCTGCCTGACCCTGGGTCCTGAAACCTCCATTTCCCCGTCTCCCCAGGGAGCAGCTGGCTTGGGTCACTCTCCCAAATTCCTAGCCCGGCAGTGGTTAAAATGTGATCCCTTTTATTCGAGTAATAGAGACGAAGTTCCCGGGCCTTCGAGGAGCATCAATCCCGAGATTTATTAACCAATTTAAAATACTATTGTCTTTCACTTCAGAGCAAGATTGAGGGGTGTTGTTGCAGGAATGTAAAGGCAGAGTGACTGAGCCTCAGAGCCAGGAGGTGTCTGTACCTGGGACTCAATAGATATTCATGAACATTCCCGTATTTAGTGAAGGAAATAACTTAATACCGACAGTGCGATGGAATAATAGCTATTTCCTGGCTGGCTTGCAGGCCTCGGAAAATGAGGTTGTGGCAGCTTCATTTTTCTTGTCTTTTCCCGCGTGCTCCCTGCCAGAGAAGGCGGCCGCTGCTCGGATTCTCTCTGCATTTCCAATGAGCCTGGGCTTGCCACCCCGCCCCCCTCCAGCCCCGGTGCTTCCCTTATTACCCTCTCTCCCTGCCGTGACCTTGGCCCCAGCTTCCTTGAGAAGTCACCCGAGGCCCGATTTTGTGGTTCAGAGCGGGGTGGAGGTGATGCAACCTTTATTCAGGTGGAGGGGCGGCCAGGCTTGTCTATTTCAGATGGTTCCAACATTGGTTCGTTCATTCATTCTCATTCATTCATTCATTCATTCATTCAGTATTTGCCGGGCATCTGCCATACCCAGGACGTGGAAGATGTAGATATGAACCCTCTCAGGTCCTTCTCTCTTGGAGGTCACAGGGCCTTGAAGGAGATGAACAACGAAGCATTCCAGAGGCTCCTAGAGTTGTCCACACAAGGCTCAATGAGGCTCAAAGAAATGTAGGGTCCTGATCCTTAGGGGGACAGATGGTCAGGAATGGCATCGTAAACCATTTGCCCCTCCCCCCCCCTTTTTTTTTTTTGAGAGAGAGGGAGAGAGAGAGAGAGAGAAAAAGAGAGGAGCAGGAGCGAGGGACAGAGGGAGAGAGATTGAATCCTAAGCAGGCTCTGTGCCTGGCACGGAGCCCAATGCAGGGCTCGATCCCATGACCCTGGGATCATGACCTGAGCTGAAATCAAGAGTCGGACGCTCAACGACTGAGCCACCCAGGTGCCCCAAACCATTTGCCTCTTAAAAATGCCTACCTCATGATTCAAGTGATCCTCTTTCCGAGCATTATTTCATTTGGACCTTGTTGAAACTTCATGATGTAGACTTTCTCATTCTTCCCGTTTTACAGGTGAGACAAGGGGGCTCTGCCGGATGAGTCAGCTTTCCCCAGGTCGTGCAGCTAGGAAGTGGAAGACACAGAACTGGACCCCAGGTTTCCAGACTCTGCAGTGCCTCCCTGCCCTGTGGCTTTTGCCCGGGTTGTGGGTGTGGAGAGGTCATTCCCAGTGATGGGAACAGCCTGGACAAAGGCACAGGGATGTGAAAGGGCCTGGTGTTTTTGGGAAGCCTGAGAAGTGGCTTAGGGCTTGCGGGGAAGACAGAGTGGGTACTGGAGCACGGCTGGGGTGGGGACAGGTGTAGATGGGAGAGGGGCTGGGGCGTCCTGGGAGTTTGGACCTTAACTTGTGGGAGCCAGTGACTGATTTCACCCTGGAAGTGTGTGTGTGTGTGTGTGTGTGTTGCTGGAGGGGGCGGTCTATGCAGGAATACATCTTTTTTGAACCTCCAGACTGATCTCCATCTTTACCATCCTGCCTTGACCTGCATGGATGCGTCAGCAGGTTCCTGTGCCCTGTGGGCTTGGCTGGGTTCAGCCAGTGAAGATCCTGGCAGGAGATCAGAGAGCAGAGGAGAGGCAGGTGTGAAGGTCCATCACCTGGTTTCCCAGGGGTGGCTGTGGCCTTAGATGGAAGGTCAATGCTGGTGGGGGCTGCTCTAATACCCCTCTCTTTCCTCCCCATGTAGGTCAAAAGTCCTAAAACCCAGGGTTCAGCAGGGCTGCGTTGTTTCCAGAGGCTCCAGGGTAGAATGAGTTTCCTTGTCTTTTTCAGCTTCTAGAAGCCATCTGTATTCCTGGGCTCCTGATCCCCTCCTTTATCTTCAGAGCCAGCAACATAGCATCTTTCAGTGTCTGTCTCTGTCTCTCTCTTTCTGTCTGCCTGACCACACCTCCCCCCTCCTACCTGACCCTCTGCTTGACCCTCCTGTATCCCTGTTACAAGAACTCTTACGATTGTATTGGTCCCACTTGGATAATCCAGGATAATCTCCCCATCTCAAGATCTTTAATTTAATCACACCCGCAAAGTCCCTTTTGCCACATAAGGTGATACACTCACAGGTTCTGGGGATTAGGATGTGAGAATCTTTGGGGGGCCAGTATTCAGGCCACGAGAATGGGGAAGTTTGAACTCAGAAATCAAGCTGGGCCAATATCATAAGTAGATATGCTCTCCCACTCAGCCCTGGAAACGAGCACATATGGCTGTGGCCACAAGGGCCTGCCCTGGTTCTAGAATTCCTGAGTGACCTTATACAAGTCACTCAAACTCTCTGAGTCTCAGTTTCCCCACCTATAAAATAAGAGACCCTGCCCTGGTAAATCTGAGCTCAACTTCTTAAGGAGCTGTGAGGGTATATATGTTCTCAGAGAATCACTATCCACAGCAATCCATTTGGATAGAGAAAGACAGACCCAACCACCAAAGCAACACCCTTGGCTTGGAGACCAGAGCGAGTCTTAATGTACTGGAGTCATCTCCTTGTTCCCCCCCGGCTACTGAGGGGCAGACACTAAATGAGGAGACCATATGTTATGTAGTGGTGAGTGTTATGAAGAAAAGCAAAGTTAAGAAGGGGACTAGTGAGACAGGGATTCTCTGTAGTTGGCGAAATCAGGGAAGACCTCTCTGAGGAGGTGACATTTCATCAGGGACCCAGTGAGTGGGTTATGAGGCATGTGGCAAGATTCCAGGCAGAAGGAACTGGTGCAAAGGCCCTGTGGCAGCAGGGTCACGGGGAGTCCAAGAGCAGGGAGGAGTGTAGAGGGGGAGGAGGGAGGTTGGCAGATCCCAGATCACACATGACTTTGAGGCCATGGGCAGGAATTGGTCTGTGTCTCAGGAGCAGTGGGAAGCATGGAAGAGGCTCAAGCATGAGGTAACACTTCGGTTTTGACAAGATCCCTCTTGACTGGCGAAAGGAACGGGAAGGAGAGAGAATGTGGACATTCCATTCGAACACAGAGAAACGTCCTGGTTGGTAGAATGGCCTCGGGTCTTCAAGGGAGATTCCCAGCACTGGAGTGGGGGTGGGGACTGCTTTCGGGGTCCGTAAGAATACCGCCCGATGGTGGAAAATAACGGGTTTCCTCCCAGATACGTTTGGGGGGAAGGACTATCATCCTCCTTGAAACCCGGACAATGAGAGAGGCTGGTGACCTTACTGAGCTCACAAAGCTCGCTGGAGCCATTGTTGGGGCGACGCTCCAAGTCCCCTGTATTCTGGACGTTTTCCACCGTGTCTGGTTGCAAAGGAGGCCCATTCATCCCCTCTCTGGGTCTCAGGGGCCTCATCTGTAAAACGGGGGTAATTCCCACGCCTGCCTCCAGGGAGCGCCCCAAGTTTTAAGTGCAATAGACCAGGGGAGAACTTGTCCTCTGTGCAGGTTAGGAGCAGTGATGGGGCTGTTGTAGGCTTGATCACGCTGGTTTCCCTGGAGCTCCTCCCCAAGGCCTCAGAATGAGCTGTCTCTGGCCCTCCCAGGGCTGCCTCCTTGGTGCTCCAGGGCTCTGCTTAAATGGCACTGCCTTAGCCAAGTCTCCCTGGGCTGCTCCGAGTAAGAAGCCTCCCGGCTATTGTCCAGCTCACCTCTTTTCATTGCCTTCACAGCACTAATGACCACAAAGGCCAGCGCATTCATTAACGTGCTCGTTAATGAATTGTGTATGGCGGGTTGAATTGGGGCAGGGACGGTGTCCAGGGTGCTGACTGGGGCAATCATTATGGAGTGCTTATTACGTGCGGTGCCGTCGTCTCAAAACTTTACCCGGATTAATTGTCTGAACTTGGGCAACCCCGTGTCTCCCACTTTATTGATGGCACACAGAGGTAAGGTAAGGTTCCCAAGTTCATGGAGCTCTAGCAGGTGCCCACATTGGTATTTGAGCCCAGACCGTGCCTGGTTCAGAGTCAGCGCTCAGACAAATCAAGTATTTGTTGCAAGAATAAACCAATGGGTTTGGCTGCAAAAGGACTTGGTTGTTGACTGACCATGTGACTCTCAAAGCCTTGAGATGCATCAGGTGATCAGAGCTGCAGGTCAAGATGATGAAATGCCCTCTCTGGGTTCCAGCCTGTGTCTAGACCTTGCTTGCCTCTGGCTCCCAATAGAAGGGAACAGGGCTATACCATGGCGTTCCTGGGCCCGGGGTGTTTTTGGTTTTGTGGGTCCCTTCTTCCATTAGAAAGTAATTAAAACCTGGGGGCGCTGGGTGGCTCAGTCGGTTGATTGTCGGACCCTTGGTTTGAGCTCAAGTCATGATCTCACAGTTCATTGGATTGAGCCCCGTGTCGGGCTCTGCACTGACAGCATGGAGCCTGCTTGGGATTCTCTCTCTTCCTCTTTCTCTGCCCCTCCCCTGCATGCATGCTCTCTCTCAAAAGAAGGAAATAAACAAATAATTAAAAACTCTATTTTATGACTGCGTTGCTATAAAGAGGAATATAATTCAGGCTGGATTATATTCAAAAGTTGATTTTAATTTTAGAAGAAATGAAAACATTGTCACGTTCCCCTGAAAGGATTGTGGTCCCTAGACGCAGTCAGCCCTGAATGGTTGAGCTCTCACCAGACATTGTCTTGGGCTCAACACGTCCGTTATTTTATGTAACTCACACAGCAAACATTTGTAGAGGGAATAATTATGCCCATTACAGAGATGGGAAAACCGAGGCTCGGAGAGGTCGGCCAGCTCCCGCAAGAGCACAGAGTGAGTTGACGGCAAAGCTCATGTCTGTCTGACAGTTGACCACGTTGTCACAGAAAGTTCTAAAAGGGCACTCTTCGGCTGTGCTGAGGATGAGTTCCAGGTGGCAGTGATTTTGTCACAGTGTCAAGATATATGTGGGACTGGAGCAGGGATGGCTGATGGGGCAGAGAGATTTGGGTGACTCAGATGGATTCTTGCTTGACTTACGGCGCCAAAGTGGTGGCGAGGGGTGGGGGCAGAGGAAGGGCCAGCTCCGCGCCCTTGCGCTTGAACTTCTGGGTAAAGCTGGAGGCTGATTCTGTGACTGCACTTGGGGCAGATGTTGGGGCTCGTTATGGGCTGGGAACAGTCCCTCCCAGCTCTGAGTGCAGGTGGCAGGTGATGAGGTAGCTGCTCAGTAATGAGCTCAGGGGGAAGTTAATAAACACTATTACAGTCAGAGAGCAATTGCAGACTTGACCGTGGAATAGGAAGACGAGCCAAGGGGCGGCCGGACGCCTGAGTGTCAGACAGCACACCTACCCTTTGTCGGAAGGAGTCTGACAGTCCCTGCTGCTTGCAATGGCCCGGCTGCTCCCTGGTGCATGCCCTTGGGCGAGACACTTCACTGTCTCAGCCTCAGTGGCCTCCTCTGCAAAATGGGGCTAATGAGAATTCAAGTAACAGCTACAGCAGAGACGTCATGAGCATGTTGGGGTGCTTAAGCCTGGAGCCTTGTCAAGAGCTGATAAATGGGGAAGCCATTAAAGTCAGGGGCTCTTGCACTGTGAGTGAAGAACTGGGAGCTTATTGATTCAGCCCACAGATATTTACTGAGTGCCTACAAAGTACAGGATCTGGGCTTGGGGCTGGGTAGACGCAGTGCTTCGGACGGGACGTCCTGGGGCCTTACGTTCAAACGGAGGGACACAGAAGATAACAGCGAGGATTACACAGTATGTTGATGGCAGCAGTGGGGGAGAGGCAGGGGGTCTGGGAGGAGTAGGGAGCTGCTTTTTAATTGAGGGGGGTCAAGGGAGGGTGCTCTGATAAGGGGACATTGGAGCAGAGTCCTCAAGACAGTGAGGGAACGAGGCATGGACAGAGCCGGGGGAAAGCCCTCAAGGAAGAGAGACAAGCAAGAACAAAGGCCCTGAGGTAGGAAGGTGTGGTCATGTTTGAGGAAGGAGGAGGTGAGGGTGGGTGGAGTAGGGGAGGAGAACTGAGCTCAGAGAGGTAATGGGAGGCGGGCTGAGCGGAGACTTTGTTAGGACTCTCCTCGGGGGAAGGCTTTGTGGCCACAGTGACCCAATATGTTGTCATTGGCTTGTGGCTCTCAGCTGTCACCCTCATCACGGGTGGCTCAGCTGCAGAGAGCCACCTTGCCGTCCTCACCATCCACATCCATTGACTGACAACAGCAGGGGTTTAAGGGCCTGGCCATTTCCACCTGACGTGGCCAACTCCAATGATCCACCTCACTCCCAGATCCCCAGGGGCCCGCATCCGTGCCTGGCTTCTCTTCTGGCCAGACATCTTCCTTTCCCTCCCCTCCCCTCCCCTCCCCTCCCTTCCCCTCCCCTCCCCTTCCCCCAGCTTCCATCCCAAGTGTGCAAGCTTAGGTACATCTCAGTTTCTCCTTTTACAAGATGGAATCGATGACCCCAGAGTTTCTTCCTTCTCCACATTCCAGATTGTGTGAGAAAGGACCATCCTGGCTGGGCTCCCAACCTGCGACAGGCTCGTGGGGAGTTTCAAAGGGCTTGGGCTTGTGGTGGGATGGGGGACTCTGGAGGGTTGTGTCCAGAGGAGGGGCGTGGTCTCGTCTGCCTTTTTGAAGGATCGCTCTGGCTGCAGTGAGGAGAAGGAGGACGAGGGCAGACGCTGGGAGGCCAGGAGGAGGCTTCCGCGACGGTTCGGGAGCACGGTGACGAGTCTCCTGTCCAGAGACTCCCAGCTTGAAATACAATCCCTGTGACTGATATTGCTATTATTACTACTGACAATATGTGTAGCTGGGGGACAGGAGTCCTGGAAACTGGGAAGCCAAGGCACCCTGCTGTTTGGTGCTCAGAGGGGCCTTCTGGGACCTCATCTCCCCCCAAACCCTTGGGATCCCCAATACCGCTCCAGTTTCGTTGGGGTTCATTCTTCTTCTGTGCACCCTGTGTGCCAGGCCTGGTTCTGGGCGTTAGGGATCCAGCCATGACTCAACGCGGTCTTGACCTCGAGGCACGGACAATCTGGTGGGACAAATAGGTCTGCATGAGACAGCAAATCGGTAAAAAGTGCTCTGATGGGGAATAGAGGGTGTGGGGATGTGATGGGGGGATTATCCTAAACTAATTTGAGGGGTGGGGTAAGGGCGAGGGGGGTGACCTAGAAGGAAGCGAGCATGAGTAGGAGTTAGCAA